>NC_049203.1:57126834-57389334 GCF_013347855.1 Anguilla anguilla | reverse complement strand
AATTCTGTTTTCGATTTTTTTTTTTTTTTGAAGAATTGAAATTCTTGGTTTTTAGGGGTGTGTGTGTGTGCGTGCATGTGTGTGTGAGAGCTATGTGCCAGGATTAAGCTTAATCATGCTTGCATTTCTCCACCAGTTCCTTGTCTCACTTACCCTCTACTCCCCAATCTGTCTTCTACTTTTCCTCTCACTTGGTTCAGCACTCATTTTCCAGCTTGTCCTCCTGAACACAGTTACACTGGGAAGGTCCACTCTTGGCGAAACAGAGTAAAATCAGCTCTATGTCAGTAAAGGGAATTGTTAAAAATAGTTCATCTTGGATTGCATTATTATAATTAAACATAATAATACATCAATCATAATAACTTGCCAAAAGGACCATTTATATTAATTTCTCTCAACTGGATAAATACTTTCAGAAAATCCTGATTATCAAATAACAGTGCACCTTTCAAATACTAATTTAACTGAGCCTTACATGGTCAATCAGTAAATTCTTGGAACATCCATCCACCTGGTTCTTTCTTCAGAGCACAACCTGTGGCGATATTTTAAGGCTGAGTATTGTATCAGATAAACAAAGCATAAAAGCACATTCTGACCCAATTTACATGACAGTACAAGGCTTGTCAGTGTGGTGAGGCACAGAACAGAAGACAGTTTATGGGCCTTGTAAATGTTGTCCCCATATCCCATGCTATGCCTACAGTATGGCACAAATTATGGAAACTTTGTACTTGAAAGTTTAGTACTGATAACTTTTATCTGTGCACTTCTTGACCACAAGTGGTAACAACATTATGTGGCTATCGGTAATTTTAAATAAAGTATACAAGGCAAAAAAGAAAAACTGTTTTCACTGTGTGAATATTATAATTTTATGTAGAAAAATATTGGACAAAGAAATACATGTTCGAGCTGATTATTAAATTTCATTTGCATTACAAATTACTTGTTTACACAAGTGCTAATTATTTCATTTTTGTTTTATGTTGATATTACATTTATTACAATTACAATTATTATGCCAGAAAGAGTTGTTGCAAAATATTACATGAATGATCAAAATGTGTTTATAAATGCAGTGTTTCTATAATTTGTGCCAGTACTGTATATACAGCACCCAATTCCCTCTGTTAATGACCTCTATTGGATGTCTGAAGAAAAAAAAAATCAATACTGTAGAAACTCTTTCACCTGAAACAATGTCACCATTGTTCAAAGCTTAAGCTTTCCTGTTTTCATCTGGTAAGTTTTGTGAATAGGGGACATTGATAGCTAAGTAATGCACGGAGCACCTGGGGCCTCATTCGTCAACACAACATTTTATATGTAATGCTGTGCATGCCCATTGGCAAATGGGAAAAAGCTCAAGCTGTGCATAGCTATTGGGATTCTCATGCATATTCATGACCATGTGTACAAATATTTCCTGTGGTTGAATTATGGCAAGCTTTGGCCTCAGAAAAAAAGCCTTTGTTTTACCTTGAAAAATGGAGCTCCATTCATACTGGTAATTATGAAAGATTTACAAATAATGCACTGGAGAACTCTGGTTGAAGCACAGCCAGCATGCACTGATTCTGGCAGTGTCACAGTGGTAATACCAGACAGACCATATTAATGGGCACTAGAAAAGTGGTGAGTAAATGGCAGCTATGGGCTTTTTGACAAAATTAAGGCCCAGAGTCCCAGCTATCAAAATTCCATTCATTGGAACTGGCATTTGATTAGTTTTGTTCCATTTTGGGAAGTATATTCTTAGTTTAAAGAAGAGATGGACTTTTGGACCAACTGAAGGATGTGAAACAGAAATCTGTTTTAAATGTGTTGATTTACGTCGGGGAGAGCGGCTAGATTAAAGGTAGCTCTTTAAATCCTGAAATCTGGTTCTCGTTTTTTGTTTCTCCCCTGAATTTTGGGTTAAATAAACAAAAAAGGTTATGCAAGGACACAAAAGCTGTTCTGTCTGTTCATTAAGAGCATTGGTGTTTATAGATATGTTTTGTATTGTTTGCATAAAATGTGCAATTTTCCTTTGCTTCTTTTTGATGCCGGTTTTATACCCCCACCATAAATGTAAATTGCTCTTCATGCTGCCCTTGGTTTGAGTGCTGATGAGGTCATTGCTGGCGAGTGATTAAAACTATTGATTTTAAAACCGATAGAACACTATTGGCCTTAAAATAATTGTGATAAAATATTTTGACATGATGTGAATGAGTAAATATGCAACACTGCAATAAAATGTCAGTGACTGGACTTTTCCTACTCCGAATAAAAAATGAAAAATGACCTTAACTCTGTTCATTTTGTCCTGAATCTTGTTTTGTGAAGGAAATATGTAAAGGAGCAGTGGTATATCAGAACAAATGAGCATAACTGAGTGTCTGCAAGAACGAGTAATGTTATATACATTTCTACATTCTACTGAGGGGTTATTTTATACTTGAATAGTAAAAACAAAAGGTGACCATTTCCCCTATTGAAAATACTGTTCCTTGCTAGTCTAATTTTGACTCCTCTCACTGCTCTTCCAAGCACATAACAGATCAATTTGATATGAGACCGTGGGAATGTCTTAAGGGGTCTTACACTTTTTGAAGCCTTTTACGAAGACAAATGTCCAATGAGGGTATCTAATCCATTCTTTTCCCATCCACCTTTCAAGATCATTCATCTCTAGCAATTTTCCAGTGATCAAAACTGTTCATCAAAGTGGTCATTTGACAATTTGGTGTGAACGTAATGGAGGGGGAAAAGTGAATGGGGAGGGGATTACGGCAGTATTCACAAACTGGTGGATCGAGGCTGGGTGTCTTAGCAACAAAGTTGTGGGTCATTCCCTCAATAAAGAGGGACCCTCCGGCTGACCAGATGAAGTTCTGCTCACAACCTCACACCAGCTACTCAAGCAAGATGACCCAACATGAAGAGTGACAATGACACACGCGCCAACTCAAATCTAGGTCCTGTCACATTCTGGAGGCTGTCTCATTCTATTTCAGGACAGCTACCTTGGTTTAGAGGACATACAAAATTTATATTTGTTGAGCATGGAAAACAAATTATACAGAATTAAACGGACAAAGACAAGACGTAACACATTAGCACGACAGACAGCTAAAAACCAGACCAGACTACTTAATTTCATACAATGTGCATACTTTCTATTTGTTCTTTACAAATCAGGAAGATATGATTTATGTTATGTAACAGTCTGTACAACATAAGAGAAACAAAAAACAAAATAAAAACAAATAATACAAATTAATTCTTTAAAAAAGCAGCACTGGGCATCAACAACCCACTTTTTCACATTTTAATTGGACATTGCAAGCACTTTTATCTCTTTCCCCCCCTCCCCCCCCAATAAATTAGAGCACACATTCTGTTTGAGGCAACTAATGTAACTCCATTACCCAGACAACCCAACTTCTCCATGACTGAGATGAAAACGGTATTGCCCAGGAACTATTGGCAAACTCATGGGATTTGACATGAAAATATATACCAATATACATCAAATTGGCAACAAAAACAAAATGAAAGACACAAAAGTGCTGTTTTTAAATTAAGATATGCTTTGGAGATAGTGGTGGGTCATTCAAATTCCAGATACTTTTGGAACGGGATAAGCTCTTTGTCAGTATTGGTTATCAGTAAATGTCATTTGAGTGAACAAGAACAACTGAACTCAAGTTTAAGAAAAAATTTATCTGCTTTGTGAGCTCTCATATCAGGGCCACAATTTAATAGACTCCATTTCCCTATATTCCTTGCATGTCAGCACCTAGGCACACCACTGAATGGCTGGAGCCACATCTCACTGTGCAGCAATGACAAATGAGCAAAACGTTTAGCGGAAGCAATGGCTTAAGCATAAGCCTACAGTGTAAACATAAGGAACACAGGAGGTGTGATACGGCCATAATACTGAAATACTACACAAGACTGTCTATCTTGTTGCACCTATATTTGTCGCAAGCCTCTCAAATCTCCCTTCAAGCGAACAGAATGCAGAGGTTGGATAAACTGAAGGTCAGAGATTCTGGAATCCATCTTGCAATGCTACAGATCTGTTTCCAAACTGATCCTGGAACATCTTTGAGCGTTTCTGAGAGGATTCCCCCCTCCCCCTCCCCCTCGCTTTGAGAGCCCAGACCAAACCGCAGTGCGGTAAACACAGACAATGAACTTTAACCCTTATTCTAAAGGAGGGCCCAAACTAGAAAGGTAACACTTGATTGTGATTCAGTGCATCAGGATGGAGCCTGCATGTATGCGATGCTGCAAAAAGATTATGGTATCCTTTCAGGAACCTAAAGGCTATCAAAACTATTTGACATGCTTCTCATCCCTCTGAGGTTGCAGCTCGAAAAAATGCTCCTATTAAGCGTCATTGGTTTCTAGCTTCTCCACTCTATATGAAAGCTACATGTGGCAGCCAGTTTGGTCTCATCATCATCTAGGCTGCACCAATTGAACTTTCTCCACAGTTCTGAAAGTTGTAGTAATCTAAAAATATTACTGTCCTTACAGAAGCTGAGATTCTCGTAGACAATTTGGCCCTCCAGGACCAACAGCCGAATTTGCCTTAAGCTACCACGGCCCTCTGAGAACCAGCGCTGAGGGGCCCTATTGAATTACCTACCCTACAGGACGAAAGCTGATTAGCCCTGCTGCAAACGCAGCACTAAAAATCCTTTTTCTCAGAGAGGCAGATGATTCAGTTTGTGTGAACGTGCTCAGCATTGATAAAATGGGTGGGGACAGCAAACTGGCATCAAGACAAAAAAAAAAAACCCGAC
Source organism: Anguilla anguilla (assembly GCF_013347855.1). NCBI lineage: Eukaryota > Metazoa > Chordata > Actinopteri > Anguilliformes > Anguillidae > Anguilla > Anguilla anguilla. Next base: position 57,384,523 of record NC_049203.1, on the reverse strand, counting down.
CAAAAAAAAAAAAAAAAAAAAAAAAAAAAAAAAAGACAGACTGGAGTGAAGGAGGGAGAGGAGAGGTGGAGAGGATCCACGTACATTTACAGGACATGTCAGTGTAAACATTTCTCCAGTTCAGGGTTCTCTTCCTCTCCCTGTGGTAATTCTCAGGTCTCCTCCTGATTTGAACTTCATTTTCAAGTCTTTTTTTTTTTTGTTTGTTTGTTCTTGTTATCTTTCAACAGTTTTTTTTTCCATTTGAAAGTTTTTTTTCTTCCCCAGAGAGTTCTTAAAAAGCACAGAGTCCAGACGGTGCTGAGCGGAGAGTGGGAGGAGGTGGTAGTGTTTGGTGTGCAAGCCCAGAGCAGCACTGCCCCGGCTACGGGTTCGTCCCTCGGACTCTCTCTCACAGAGGACAGCAATCATGCCCTCAACCACAAAACAAGACCAACAAAAAAACGGGGAGTCGTACGGTTATGAAAAAAAAAGACCAAGAGAACAAACTAAGGGCTGGGAATGAAAGTAAAAAAAGATCACAGGTTTTTGGAAACAGAGTTCCCAAAGAGAAGAGAATAGAAGAGGAGAAGGACAGAAGTGAGAAGAGAGAAGTGGGAGATGAATGTGTGTGTGCGTGTGTGAGAGAGAGAGAGAAATGTGAAAAGTGCAGTGAATGGAGTATCAAATTGATGAGAAGTTTAAAAATCGCCCACTTGTGTCCAAAACATAAAGTGCAGGCAGTGTCTCTCCTGTCTGAAACCACCCCACCTTCCCCACAAAAACAGTTTTCAAAAACAACCAAAATAGAACCGAGAAGTCTATGCTTGTTTATCAACACCATCCCCGGCTGATAATTCCAAAAAAGTCACAGATGTTGGGGGTGGGGATGAGCGGGGGAAGTTTGGAATTTTTGTCTGCTGCCGGGTGGGGGGGGGGGGGGGGGGCGGTCATGAGCAGACCCCGCCCCCCGAGCCTCACTCCACCCGGATGAGGAGGCCGTACAGCAGAGTGCCGCCCTTCTCCTTGGTGATCCACTCGATCTCGGTGTTGCTGAAGCGGGGGTCCAGAGACTCGCTCAGCCCCAGGGTCTGGGGCCCGGCCTTGTAGGAGCCCGGCCGAACGCACACTTGGAAGCCTACCTGCGCTTGGTGATAGCGGTGCGAGCGGGGGTCTCGGAATCTGGGGATGAAACGGGGAGAGAGAGAGAGAGGAGGGAGTTGAGGGACATGGGGTCACAGGGAGCTGCCTGGGTAACATTCATCAGGGCCTCTTCAATCCAAACCCAACACACCTCAACACAGGCCATTGCCTGCTGAAGTCTCAAGTCCCATTCCCCACCAAACTTGTAACACATCCCACCTCTCCCCGTCCCACTGTCTTCCATTTACCTCCACTCACACCCTCCCCAAACCCAAACTCACTGCACTTTGGGGGCGAAGGTCTCCAGTCCGGAATAACGCATGGTGGGAGACAGCTGTATTCTTGGCACCTCCCTGTCGGGAGCGCTGTTCTCCTCGGACCCGCTGTAGCCGTTCTGGCTCTCCGTCTTCACCTGTGCCACCGAGAAGATGGACGACGTGCCTGCAGATGATGACAGAACCCCTGTGAGACAGTTTCTCTGTGATTTGTCATTTTTCTCACTCTAAAAAGTTCAGAGATGCGTTGTGCTCGATCAAAAAGCTACACCAAAATGTGTTATAGGTCCGTTAAAGATAATAATGAATCTAAAAAACTAATTGCTACTTTTGCTCTTGTTAACGAGTACGTGAGCTTACATACCAATACGTTCAAGACTGATATTTTTGCATTGTATGGTTATCGTTATAATTTTAAAATCTCAATATAGCAAATGTACATCCATCTTTTGCTGATACACGATGTAGTGTGTCATTCTTCCCCTCTCTCCCCGACTTTCATCTTCCGTTCCGACTCCTCACTTAATCACACTGCGGCTCGCAGTGATGTAATCCACTAAGGAGACCACCAGACGCTCGCAGTAGGGCAGGAATAGGAACTCTAATAGACTTTTGAGCACTTAAGACGCTCCGCATCAATAATTCAGCGGTAATTTCTTTTTTTCTTCACGGATGACCGGGTGCTGACGGTCAGATGCGCAGCCGTGTAATGGGCCCACCTGACAGGAGCTGGCTGTGATCCAGGACGCGCCTCAGGTGGCCCACGCTGGTGCCGTGATAGGCGATGTGCCACTTCTTCAGCGCGTTGGACACCTCACAGTGGGGCTTGATCCTGTCACAGAGCAGATCCATCAGCCCATCTCTCGCCGGCGAATGAACACATCGATAATTCACGAGCAATGACGTCCATCAGTACGCCGCACACTTTTAAATGTCAGGCAGGGGTGGACTACTCCAAACCTTGGGCTCCAGGATGATGACGTTTCCTAAAGCCTCTACCCTCTGAACTGCAGTTACTAGTCATATGAAGGCTATTGCCAATAAGGGTTTAAATCAGTTAAAACCTGAATACACATCTGCCAGTGCCTGGATTAACCTGAATCTGTTGTACATCGATCACTGGCCAGATATATGTCTAAAAGGGGAAAAGCTAAATATGCTGAGCCACTCAATCTGATGAGGACACGAGTAACAGAGAAACAGCACAGGGGAATGTATAGTGTGTGTGTGTGTGTGTGTGTGTGTGTGTGAGCTCGGTCGAGGCCGCACGGCGGACTAACTGACCTGAGTGCAAAGCGGCACCAGCCGAAAGGAAGGGCGTAGTCCCGGGGGGGCTCCCCGCGCTTGTAGTACGCCTCGTCCCCCCGCAGCTTGTGGCAGGACTCACAGTAACACAGGTTGTACTTGGCGTCTTCGTTAAAATAGCCATCTGGCAGAGGGACAGAGAGAGATGGAGACAGGAGTTGTGAGAAGATGAGAGGGGAGGAGTGGGGGGTGAAAGAGGATGAGTAAGGGAAGAGAAAATACAGCAGAGGGGTGCAGGGGGGATGGATACAAGCAAAGGAAGTATACATGAAAGGGGGGAATAAAACAGAGTGAATGCTGGGACTGTGAGGCGCTGGAGCTTCACTGTGGGTGGGCAGACTACACCTGTACACCTGTCTACCACAAACATCCATTTTTACCTATTTGAGGTAATACTGTACATGCCGTCACTGACACCAAACCTGCAGCATGAGCCCATACTGACTCATGGGAGATTTTACTGCACCAGAGCAAGCCAAGCTGAGAGCGGAGGGGGGACAGACTGGCTCAGGACGGAGAGTGTGATTGGAGGAGAATATCAGAGGGGAGGAGAGTGGGATTGGAGGAGAATATCAGAGGGGAGGAGAGTATGATTGGAGGAGAATATCAGAGGGGAGGAGAGTGGGATTGGAGGAGACTATGAGGGGAGGAGAGAGTGTGATTGGAGGAGAATATCAGAGGGGAGGAGAGTGGGATTGGAGGAGAATACCAGAGGGGAGGAGAGTGTGATTGGAGGAGAATATCAGAGGGGAGGAGAGTGGGACTGGAGCAGAATATCAGAGGGGAGGAGAGTGTGATTGGAGGAGAATATCAGAGGGGCGGAGAGAGTGTGATTGGAGGAGAATATCAGAGGGGAGGAGAGGGGGATTGGAGGAGAATATCAGAGGGGCGGAGAGTGTGGGCTGGGGGAGTGTGTGATTGGAGGAGAATATCAGAGGGGCGGAGAGAGTGGGCTGGGGGAGTGTGGCACTCACCGGGCAGAGTGAGCAGGTCTTTGAAGCGGGAGCAGAGTGCCTGGTACTCGCAGGTCTTGTTGGGGTTCACCTCCGGCGGCGGCGTCCAGCACACGCTCTCTTTGATCCCTGCAGGGAGAGAGAGAGAGAGAGAGCAGGGGAAATATATTACACAGAAACAGAGCAACACAAAGAGGGTGAGAGAAAGACTAATAGGATACAAGAGAGCAGAGGAGGAGGAAGATGACATGACAGTCTGTTTTGTGCCGCGCAGGTTTAATAAGCTACTGCTAAAACTAGCCCGCTTTCTCTTATGAAATTTTTATTGATGTGGTGCATATTAATCACCCAGCGAGAATGTACCCGGCTCACTCGCCAACTGAGCTCTGCCGTCCACAGACGGAAACCTGCCAAGCGAGCGGCATTCAAACAGCAAACACAATGGCAAACCCGTGCCAGCCCTTCCGCTGACTGCGTGGTCTTACTTAAAGCTGGATTTTATCATGCAATGAAAGTAGGTGATAATTATCTACATGACATGAAGACCTGTTGAAGAAAATCACTATGCTTCTCAATGCTTAGAGACAATATTAGTAGGAGAGTAGATAGAAGCATTATTAGTAGTCGCAACATTAATAGCAGTGGCAAGTAGTAATACAAGCATTTTTCCTATTAAAAAACAAGTCTGACTACAACAATTACTACTACATTATTATGAGCAATACAAGAACTAAAACAATGAATAGACATCTTACCATCAACCATATCAGCCTTCTCCATGTCACCCTGGCAACGGGATTCTCCACTCTCCCTTCCCACCGCTGGCAAATCGTTGGTCACTATGGTAACCTGCCATGGCAACATGACAAATGACATTCCCTCAAGATGAGACAAGCAGCATAATATATGGTGAGCTCCATAAGGTTTGGGACAAGGGCATTTTTTTCCTGACTTGGCTCTGTACTCCACAATTTTAGATTTGTAATAAAATGATTCACAAGTGGCTAAAGTGCAGATTCTGACAATGTATTAAAGGGTAATTTATACATTTTGGTTTCACCATGTAGAAATTACAGAGTTTTTTATACATGGACACCCCCATTTCAGGACACCATAATCTTTGGGACAAATGGGTTCATAGGCGTTTCTGATGGGTTAGGCGTGTTCAATTGCTTCCTTTGTGCAGGTTATAAGAGGACTTTCAGTATCTAGTCTTGATTTTCTAGTATCTAGACTAGGCTTTCAATTGCCTTTATTGGCGTTTGTCAACACGAGGACCTGAGTTTTGTAAGGTCTAAAACTGTGAAGTACAAATCAAGAAAAAATATATATTTGTCCCAAACATGGGACTACAGCTCACTATATGTGGACATAATCTACACTACACCTTACAAGAGGCCGCAATTTGAGGCTGGTACAGAATTGGGTTAAAGACCTGACCCTGGGGCCTCTAAATAGGATTATGGATGCAGTTTACGTTTGCTGGGGTGAGGGTATTTTAGGAATAAGGTGAAATGGCAAAGGTTTAGAAGATTAAAGCTTGCTGTAGCCACATTGGGACCTGAGTAAATGCAGAGGGATTTGCAATAGGGGAATTCTAAAATCTGAACTTTATCGTCTTAAAAAACATAAAACCAATGATTTAAGCAATAAACTATAGTAAAAAAATTACTTACAAAACTGTATGGTTACATTATATTTATTCAAATTAAACTATCTATCTCTGGCGGGCAGGGCTAGCAGGCTGTACACATGGAATTCTGGTCTTAGCCATAAGAATATATAAGCTCACTTTGGATCATATAGATTTAAAAATCTTCTTTCATTAGCACATTATTTTCAAGAGGCTTAGAGCCTCTTCACATCCAACAAAACCAAACATGCTGCCCATGTGCTAGCTTTAAAAATAAGGCAATCATTTTCGGTTGCCCTTTGCACCAGGAAAGGTACCATTCACACTGCACCTTGAAAATTCCCTTTTTACCCCTCTAATGCAGTGTGCCTGTTAGAAGTTTGCATAAGACTACTCTCAATCCTCCTACTGCCTGCTTCCGGCAGATTCCACAGCCCTGTTAAAATGATTCCCACAATGTGGTTTCCATAGGGATAAGTAATCACAGGTTTCCTGGATATAACAGCATTTTTTAAAATAATTGAACAAATTAAAGTGTCTACGCAAAACGCTGTGGCATTAACAGCAAATTTGATAAACAAATAACTCAATATCACATTATAAGTCCAGATGAGTCATTGTTCTCTGGTGAAATGGGACTGCTTTGAAAATTGAAACGTGTCGCTTCGGCAACTGCTTTCCAGCTGCACCCTCATCAACAACACCTCATCTCCACTTTCCTTTTTCTACAGCACTCTCTGGAAACCCAAATGGTTTCTGAAATTCAGGCCGCAGTTAAAGAGGAGGCACACCGACCTGCTCACACTGGCCGTAAAGGTCAATGAGGGGGTAACAGGGGCTGGGGATGTCCTGCGCTGCCACGCCCTGGTCCATCCCGTTGACGTAGAGGTGCAGGCAGCTGTTCCCGTCCACCAGCAGACCCAGGACCGTGCCCTCGGGACAGGTGTCCAGGTTGGGCCCGTAGTTCTCACAGATCTGTGAGGGAGAGGCAGGAGGGGACGAACGCATGTCAGCGCGGGACTGAGAGACAGTACTGTGATGGGGGGGGGGGGGGGGGGCACGGGAGGGGGAGGCGGGTCTAAGGGCACCTTGAGAGAATTGTGGAAAACGGAGTCTCGCTGCACCAGCCAGGCGGAGCGCTTCAGACAGCAGGCCGTGGAGGGGAAGTTGAGGCGGTCGGGGGAGTGGCCAATCACACCCAGAGAAAGGGAGGACGTCCAGGACGGGTTAAGACGGTCAATCTGAAACTGCAAGCACAATGATGCGGTCAGAACTGCCTGCAAACTGCAACACGCAACACACACACACAACGCACGCATGAACGCACGCACACGCACACACACACACACACACGCACGCACACACACACACACACGCATGCCACGCACACACACACACGCACGCACACGCACACGCACACACTGCTGTACCTGGAACAGCTGCTGTCGGGAGAGAGGCTGCGCTGTGACCAGCAGGCCTTGGTTGTAGCTGGACACCCGGGCAGCGGTCAGATTCTGATTGGACAGCTGTATGTTCTTCCCATGATTCTCCAGGAACGTCATGGCCGCAGGAACCAAGGCAGCCTCGTTCTCACACTGTGGGAAGTGTGTGGCGGGGGAGGTGCATACGGTCAGAGAAACAGATATGCCTGCGGTACCGTTTTAGTTTCCGCTCCTGTATACACCAGCTAGCCTATATGGGGCTACTAACAGTGCTAACTTTAATACTGTTACAATCCTGAGCTCCACCTCGCTAACTTCACTGCCATAGCCATAGCCCTGCAACAGCTGTAGCCCACTCCACCTCCCCTCATCGTAGGCGTTTTCAGTGGCTCTCCCTCGCTCCCTCCTCCTCCCTCTCACCGGAGTGCTGTCGTCCTCCCCCTCGCTGCAGCTCTCAGAGGAGAGCGACGGAGCCTTGGTGCTCTCCGTGTCCTCCAGCACGGTGGAGCTGACGATGGACACCGCCGTCACCCTGCCGTACAGGTCCAGCACCGCAAACACGTTCTGCAGAGGAGAGAGAACGCGCTCAGCGGCTGCTCGCGTGTGTCTGTGCGCACATGTGTGCTTTGCGTTTGCGTACATGTGCACGTGTGTGCATTTGTGTATGCGTGCATTTGTGTACCTGTAAGTGTGTGCATCTGTGTATGTGTGCATTTGCCTGCCTGTAAGTGTGTGCATTTGCTTGTGCATGTGCAGTTGCGTATATGTGTTCGTATTTGAGCGTGTTTGTGTGTGTGTGTGTACGCACGCTTGTTTTTCAGTGTGCACATGCATGTGTGTTTGCGTGTGTGTGTGTGTAAGTGTATTGGGGAGGGTACAGGGCAGTGGGTACCTTGGCCACAGCAGTGGCAGCAGGCCCCATGTCCTCCCCGTCGATCAGGATGTGCATGGTGTCATCACTGCATCTCTTCACCCCTACACGGTTCCCCTCCTGAAACCAGACACACAGCGTTCAAACAGACATACATCACTGCACCCAAAATGGAAATACGCTGTTTGAATACACAGTCGAAACCCGTTGATTACTCAGGCCCAGTTTCCATTCCTCTCATACTCCCTGTCTCACAGGAGTTAATCCATCTGTCTCCCACCCATCATTGTTCTGTACTCCTCCCCTTCCCTTCATCACTCGCATCTTCCATCCTCCCATCCACCCACCCAGCACAGACTCCATCTTCCCTTCCATCTCCACTTCGCCTCCACTCTTCCATGATCCCCTGGGTCCCCTTCGACTCCCGACTCTCATTCACCACCGAGCCCCCCCTCTCCTCACCGCCAGCCGGTCCAGGGAGCAGCCGTAGTTCTGCCTCTGCAGCACCCCGTTGCGTCGCACCTCCGACCCGGCCAGCAGCCAGGTGACCTTGGTCCTCAGCTGGGGCAGAGAGGGCGAGAGGCCGCCCATGGGGCAGGACGGCAGGTCTGTGGGCTGCAGGGTGGTCAGCCCCACGTGGAGGGAGCCGGACCACTGCTCCTCCACTTCATCAATCGTCACCTGTGCGGGGGGAAGGGAGAACATTACAAATTACTACACTGTTCAGTCTGCCAAACTTCTCTCTCTGGCTTTAAGCTGGTGAGCAGAAGGTTAAAGGACCTCTGAGAACAGTGTTATATCTATGTTACACAAAGCACAACTCGATTGTTTACAGGGACCTTTATCTTGGAGGAATGTTCTAGAATACGCTGCACCGACTGACCCTCTGCCCACTACCTCACTCCTCCCCCTCCCTCACCCTCTCACCTCAAAGAGCTCATCGGTCTTGAGCTCCTTGGCGCTGAAGACGATTCCGTGAGCATATCCGCCCACCCTCACTGCCTGGCAGCCCTCCCGCAGCAGCACCGCATTCTTACCGTGCTTACTATGGAAGCGGTGAGCCACTCCTGCCACTAGAGGGAGACAGAGACAAAAAGAAAGGGTTAGAGAGCATTTCAAAGGTGCAGAATTAGAGAGACAGATGCAAGTCCATGCAGGATCACACACGTGCGCAATCACACAAATGCCCTGACACAACCACGCAGTACCTGGGGAGTGGATGGGAAAGCTCTTTTCTGTGATGTTGCTGGTACACAGGCTGTTGTCCAGTGGCCCGGAGGCACTGGTGATGGACACCTGGACACACTGGCCATACAAATCAATCACAGCGTACACCTCTGGAAGAGAGGAAGCGACAGGGAAGAGGGGTTTACCGGGTTCACCGCATCTTTGGAAGGCAAACACCTTTCAGCACAAGCCAGATACAAATGGGAAGGGGGGGGATACAAGCATGGCCTGCCCTAAGGCACAGGTCTGTCTATGGGGAAAGGGAAGGTGGTTTGGGTGAGTAAACTGGTTCCATTCACCTTTACCTGGTGGCAGCCCAGTGCAAGCCACACCCTGGTCCACCCCATTGATGTAGTAGTGCAGGTCGCCGGTGGCCGAACGCATCATGCCGATGCGAGAGCCCGTGGTCAGGGAGTCCAGGTCACAGCCGTAGTTGTTGCGCATGGTGTTCCCGTCCTGCATGATGGCCGTCCCGCTGCGGGCGGGGCGGCGAGAGGAGCGCGGGTGAGTGGAGGCAGAAGAGCAGATGACGGACAGCGGAAGGGAAACAGTTGACTGTGCACACGCTACCAGTATACCACCAACATGCTACAAGCTAGCATTGTGCTTCAAATTATGAAAGCAATACAGCAGTGGTAACCAATCCTTTTCTTGGAGATCTACCATCCTGTAGGTTTTCATTTCAATCCTGATTTGGCACACCTTACGCTGCTCAGTTGGTGTGCTTTGTTAGGGTTGGAATGCAAACTTACAGGATGGTAGATCTCCAATAACAGGGTTGGTTACCAGTGCAATACAGAAAATAGAGGTCAAGATACAGACACACACACTACCTCAGCATCCACGTGTCATAGTCAATGTCTGTCATTGTGTTGGGAAACTCCAGTTCCTCCGGCCTGATTGCGGTCACCCCTGGCAACATGCAAACCATTAGCTTGTGAGAAGCAGAAACGAGTTTCAGTGCTTGATACATTAACTGCACAGACAACCGGCCTTCACATGAGAATCCAATTAGGGTAATATTTCTTCTGGGTCCAATGGTAAATCATACTATATTGAAGCTGTGACAGGTAACTGAGGTTCAGTTACTGTTCGCACGGTTAGTCTCTGCCATAGACAAGTGTGAAAAGCCCTAACCCTAACCCAAACCACACAGCAAGTGGACAGCACAACACTAAAGAAATAGCCATGACTGTTAATTCACTTTATTGTGCTTCCTGTTTAAAAAGTCTATCCATAATTTTTCAGCTTTGGCGGATTTGAGTTCCATTGAAAATGAAGCTATTATTACAAGCATATCAAGCATTTATTATTCTTAGAAGATAATCCGACGATAGCATATTTTGGAGAAAAAAGACTGCCCAGAGATAACCAACAATGTCGTCTGACAGTGACATTGAGCAACATCAAACCCGATTTTAAAGGCATTTTTTGGATTTTAGGCGCTTGCCCTTTCAGCATGCGTGCGTCATCACATTTGAATACTTGGCGAGATTGTTGCACCCAACATCACCAGAGGAAAACACACAGAAGAGCAATTGCAGAATGCAAAAACATCAATTCAATATTGCTACAAAAATGCCATTGCTAAAAGGTATCAAATATGGCATTGTTTCACATAAATTAAGAACTGACACTGAACATAACTCAAACTTGTGTAAGACCAGTAGGTGTAAAAATGCAGGGGAAAAAGCTGAGCCTCCTTACATTAGTACTACTGTCCTAACGTAGTACAGTTGATGTGTAGTTCTTTGTACAATGGACTGATGAAATATGTACTTCCAAGCCATCTCCTGTCCATACAGGTATCTTGGCTTCTAATATCTATGCAGACTCACCTGCCTCTATTGATCCTGACCAACGATCCACCATCTTCTGAATGACAATTTCAAATAGCTCTCCATCTCTCAGGCACCTGTTCAGACACACAAACACATACACAAACATGCACACACACACACACACACACATCCAGTCAGGTCTTAGTGACTTTGTAATTTGCACTCCATAGTCCAGATCTGATTTTGACCCTACTAATTGCAGCTAGGAGTCACATTCATTTGAAGCTTCACCCAGAGAGGAAGTATTTCAATCAGCAGGGCACTCCCCACTCTAAAACCGGGGTACCGGTTGTCCCGGGCCCTGGAGGAGCTGGGGGCCCAATGGTCTGTGAACTTGTGGTAAATACCACTGCTCCGGGCCCAGGAATAATATAATAATATCGTTTTGTCCCAGGCGCAGGAATTTCACCTGGCAGCCCTGCCCATGACTGTCTCTCACCTGTTAGAAATGACGATGGCATCGTTGAACTCGCTGCGGCAGTTCTGGCGCAGGGCAGTGCGCCCCCCGTTGGTGATGACCGCGTTGGTGCCGTGGAGCTGGTGGAAGCGCAGGTCGTTGGCACCATTGCCCCCGCCCACCGAACATGGGCTGCCAGGGGACATGGCCGTGGGCCCTTCCGAGCTGTCCTCAGGTAGGGGGGGCAGATCAGCTGGGGGAGTCCAGGGCATACTGAGTCACTTAACTCTATCCTGGAAGGACTGACAACAGATAGCCGTGCACATCCCTCCCCAGCTAATGCTTGTCCTGTCATTCCCAGCCCCCTCCACCCCCACCAGCGCCGACATCCCAGGCCCCTCCCTCTCCCTTCCCCCCCTTACCCATGTCATCCATGATGGTGGCCTGGGCAGCCTGCCCGTACAGGTCCACCACGGCGTAGACGCTGGGAGGCACGTTCCAGGCAGCGGGACCCTGCGCCACTCCGTTCACAAAGAAGTGGAGGCTGCCGTCCTCCTTCCGCACCACGCCCACCGTATCCCCAGCCTGGGACAGACAGACAGACAGTGAGCCGGCTGTCAGCATGAGACAGAGGGCGGGGCATACTCAAAATTTGACGCTCAGATTAGACAGAGGGCGGAGCACACTCAAAACCTGGGGCTCAGATTAGACAGAGGGCGGGGCACACTCAAAACCTGGGTCTCAGATCAGACAGAGGGCGCAGCACACTAAAGATGGGTTCAGGGTGGGGGTGAGACAAAGGAAGGAGGCCTGGGAAAGAAGTGGCCTGGGTAGAAGGGGAGGTGGTATGGAAAGAGAGGGTGGAGCTGTGGGTTGGGGAGAGTTCGGCGCACACCTTGAGCCTGTCCAAGTTGTGTCCGTACTCATCAAGTATCGTGGTTCCGTTGTGCATCACTCCATTACCTGTCATCATCCAGGTACCTGAGATACAGAGCAGGTGATGACAAAAGAGAGAAATGTAATCACACATAAAATAACTATAACCATACAAATACAACCCTTAAGGTTTGCTACAGAGAGAATGCTAAATAAACAGGCGATTGTAACACTGATTTACTAGTTTCCAGAAGTTTTACTTCATAAAGCATACTAGATGAATTACAGTATTTTAAGAGAATTCTTTGGAGAAGACTCAGAATCTTTATGTACATGAACCCGAAGGTATTTACAAGGTTCAACAGATACTATCATGTTTTCATTTAGCCCAGAATGTATGACCAATGTGCATAGCACAGTTCAAATTGCATGAATGTGAGGCATTTCATGCGAGGCAATAAGCTCTATATTTGACCACACTGTGCAAACCACAACCTGATTCCCACTAATGCATGTGTGTGTCAGTAAGCATGTGTGCGTGAGTGTGTGTGTACTTGCACGTTTATGTGCGTGTGACTCCAATAACGTTTGAAATACTTTGACCCTTAACAACAGTAAAGTTTCCACAGTATCCACAGCTTTTTAAAAATGTACAAGTACGGTCAGTTATTTTTCACTGAAGGTTCTCATGGATGTGCAGCAGTTTTTAACAAATTATAGCAATCTAAAAACTAGAATATTTAAAATATGTATTTGACCCAGGCCTGGTGTATATGCGTGCGCACACCAGGTGTGGTCCTGTTACCTGAGCGCAGGTTGGTCATGGTGGAAGGCAGCTGCAGGTAGGCGGGGTTGTGTGTGGTGACGCCAATCTCAATGGAACCCGCCCACTTGTCCACCATCTTGTCGATGCGCACTTGGAACACCTCGTTGGAGCGCAGCGGCCGGCTGCTCAGAACCACCCCGTGGTTAAAGTCGTCTGTCGCACTGCACAAGAGAAAATACACAAGCAGGTGAGAAACAGCATGCAGGGAATCAAATGTGAATACCATTTTCCGGTTTTGAATCGCAAGGCCAATACACTTACCCACGGGACCCAACAACTGACAGAAAAGGTTTTACTTTCTTCATAGTTAAACTTTAGTTAAAATTTACTGTAGGGTTGCAAAATTTTAGGAAAATTCAGGGGTGGAAACTTCCCATGTGAATTACTGGGAATACACCAAAATGAATGGGAGCATATGGGAATTAACGGAAATACAACGGAAAGTATGGGGGTTATTTGCACAGGCTGCATTTAACATGTGATACATATGGAAATATAAACCTTTAAAAACTGACTAATATAAGTCAAAAATTTACCATTTAGTTGAATTCAATTAAATTGAAGTTGGGCAAAATTTCCAAAATTCCTGAGCTTAACTTCCCATCTAAAGTTTCCGGAAAGTTTCCGAGAATTTACTGGAATTTTCCTGAGCATTTCTAATGGCACAAAGGGACACACCTTTACTGCCAAAGACAAAGGGCAAAGGAAATGTGACTCACTGTGGGCGCAGAGCAGTCCTGCCATCACTAATAATGGCTGCCTTTTGGCCACAGTTTGGGTGGAAGAGGAGGCGGTCTAGGGCGTCCGGGTCAGGGGTGAGGGAGAGGGACGGGCGAGGGCGGCCAACGTCAGGGGACAGCGCCCTCATGATGGCATTGTTCCGCCGTAGCCTGTCACTGTGGTTGTGGTTGTGGACGATAGTGACTTTCACAGCCATGCCGTAGAGGTCTACGACTCCATACACAACGCCTGGAGTCTGGGCAGCTGCCACTCCTAAAAACACCAGGTCAGAAAAGGTCAAACTAAGGTTACGGGGGTCAACACAAGGTCAGCAAGGGGTTAAGGCAGGGTTAATAAAGTTTTTGTACAATATGTCATTCCTCATAGAACACAGCATATTATCACAACAGTTCCTCAGATGGTTATATTTCAAGATCATATTTGGTTAAAAAGAGATGTGAGCCAACACCGAGGCTCCAAATCTGACCTTTAGAAAAGGAGTACTTTTTATAAAGATTAGTTATCAAACAGAAATATTTCTGCCAAAATGACAGGCACAGGTGTGGTAATTGTGGCCCAGACAGAAACTCTCCGGAACACATGTTTTCTAATGTTAATGCATGCCAGTCTTACCTTGGTCAATTCCATTTATATAGAAATGAAGAGCTCCGCTGGCCTTCCGCATCAGGCCTATATGGTCCCCCTCCTGAGTGGGTGGGTGGGGGGGGGGTTTGTTATTTTAAAAAACAACCTGGGTGCAAAACTGAAGTAGCTGACAATGTACATGATATTTTCGCATTCAAATTGAGAGATCAAAGCCAGACTCAATCACAAACTATGAAATGATGCAGTACTGACGGTGGACAATGAATGCAACTAATAACCATCATGATGGGAAGCCGCCTAGGAAGCGTACAGTATTTGGGGTGACACAGAGTGAGAACAGCGACAGTGATGACGATGGCCACTGACCTGCAGCTCATCCAGGCTGAACTCACAGTACTCCCGGCGGGTCCCCTTTCCATTGGTGAGAATCCCACAGCCGCTCATCATGATTGTGCCTGAAATCACGCACACGCGAGCCATCAATCAAACGGCTGAAAGGTGACCTTGACGACACGGACACGGAGAGAACATTACCTGCACAACAATCAATCCATCAGATTTTATTAGGCACGGCTCTCAAAGCAATGACATTGCCGCTCAGTAAACATAAGAAAGTGGCGGGACTACAAGACTCAGTTGCGCGCAATATAACATTACACACGATATACGACCCAATAACAAATTTAATTGTGAAATTAAACTCGACTGGTGCATCCTGCTGTTTTCAGTTAGGCATAAAAGCCATCCAATTATATCCAATCAGAAGTAGTTACGTACAACTGTGGAATGACAGAGAACTGCATCTCTGCTGGTACACATGAGCTGTAAGTCTGTTAGTTGTGAAACACACTGTAAAATCTTGATGAGCACACTGTAAATTGGTAAATGAATTAAAGAGGTAGCTTTAATAACCTTACATTTCACAGCACACAGAAGATTCCTCCAGGAAGCATGCAACTCGGTACCTGAGCGTAGGTTGGTCATAGTTGCAGGGTAGTCCAGGTTATTAGGGTTGTGGGTTGTCACTCCAATCTCAATTGACCCAGACCACTTATCCACCAGCTTGTCGATGCGGATCTGAGAGAGGAGAGGTCCAAAATAATTAAACCTTAATGGTGAATCGATAACATGCAACATTCTGTTTAATACCTTTCACTAAGGCAATGTGCTTACAACAGAACTACGTATATACATATGGCATAACCCTCACGTATATGTAAATGTATAAATGAGAAGAGAAAAAAATAGACATGTTCGTGGACATATGAGAAGAATGGGCCATTAATCCATCTCGGCTTGTCATATGATGTACTAAAAATGACAATTCCAAAAGCTTACATCATACAACATAATAAAATCCTAATAAACCATAAAGAGGAAAACTGTCCTCCTTCCCAATGTCCACACTTTAACTAGAATATATCAGTGACAAAGATCACAGCAGACTCTCAGTGCCTTCACCTCAAACATCTCATTGTGGCGCAGTGGGCGGTTGGTCATGACCACCCCATTGTTGAACTCGTCGAGGGGTCTCCGCCTCTCCGCCGTCTTGTTGTTGTTGCTCAGTTTGATCAGCGTGCCGCACTTCTCGTGGAAGAGCAGCGCGTCATTGGTCATCACTCCGCCTAACCCCGCCCCCAGTCCAGGTATGCCCCCTCCGCCCCCGGTGGGGCTGCTGTTGGTGCTGCCTCCGCCCCCGCCTCCAGCCCCACCCCCACTGTCACTACTCCCATCGACCCCTCCGCTGCTGCTCCCCGTGCCCCCCCTTGACCCCTCAGACATCCCGCCTCCTCCTCCGCCCCCTCCTTCGCCTCCGCCCTCCTCTTCGGAGCGGTAAAGGCTCACTATGGCGTTGTTGAATACATCGAAAAGCTGATGCTCTGTCAGCACTGCGGAGAAAAAAACATAAATAAATCAGCGACAGCCGCAATGAGAGTCTGGTAACAGTAGTCATGACAACATTCACCCTGTACTGTAATTATAATGGACTCCTGCAATCGTATTAATGACACAGAAGGCTTCCCCTCACCCGTTTCAGGCTCTAAGGTATTTGGGAATTTGTCTGGCCGGCTCTGACTGCGAGGGAGTTCAGCCACTGAGGGGGGAGAGGAACCATTAAAACCTCACTTTTCCCTCTCTGAGGAGCACATGCATCAACCCAGTCTTGCAAACCAAACAAAGTGACATAATTTCCACCAAAACAGACATCGACCAAAAAATAAGCTGCACTATGGAGTCAACTCAAACAATGCAAGCGTAAAATGTAAAACAATCACACCCATGACAGATAGAAGCTCATCCTCCTACCTTCCTCCACGTCTCCGTTCACAGCGGCTGCGCTCATGGCTGCCGCGGCCCCCGCCGTGCTCTCGTCCTGGACGCCGGACGCCTCCTCTTCCTCTTCGGCCTCCCCTTCGAAGCTGGGGGGCGGTGGCTCACAGCTGACCACCGTGACCTGCGTGCACTTCCCGTACAGGTCCACCACGGCCCAGAGCCGGGCGGGCAGGCCGCTGGCCGCGGCGCCGCAGTCCTGCCCGTTCACCCACAGGTGCAGCTCCCCGCGCCCGCTGCGCTGGATGCCCACGCGGTCGCCCTCGCCCAGCTGGTCCAGGTCCCGGCCGTACTCCTCCAGCACCGAGCGCCCGTCCTTTAGCACCGAGCAGCCCGACACGATCCAGGACCCGCCCTTCAGCCCCGTGGCGCTGCTCGGGAAGTCCAGGGCCGCCGGGTCCAGCGCCGTCACCCCGATCTCGATGGAACCGCTCCACGAGTTCACCTGGAGCACGGTCAGCAGTCAGTAAAACACGCAGCGTTTCAAACAGTGCCTGTCGCAAAGACCAGTGCATCTCATGTAACCTGCTAAGAGTTTGTGTAGCAAATATGAAACAGCTCTAAATAAATATGACCAGTAAATATGCAAAATTCATGCAAGTTGAAAAACAAGCCAAATCATAACTCAGTGGGTCAATAGTAATGGCAGGAATATCGTTAGTTATACTTACATATTTATATATTTTTCACAGCCAGGTAGGCAGTATTTAGCTTTATAAAGATAAAATACTGATAAAGATTTATGGTGTGGAGGGAAGGAAAGGAAATCCAGAAGAGAAGAAAAATACGGTACAGCCGTAAGGAGTGAATGTGTACTAGATATCACATGATGACTGGCCATGCTTATAATGGCACTGAAATGTTTTTACAATATAACGTGACACAACGAAGATATAACAAACAACAGTGACAGTAAAAGATTATTATGGCGTATGAAAGAGCTGAGAGGGACAGATAACAAAATGATGGCAACAAAGGTGCACAGGGAAGGTGGACTGACAACCGAAATGTACAGAGTGCGCACACACACACACCATTATCTCCCATCAGCCATTAGGAAACACGCACTGCGCTGATAGCACATGCAGAGTAACCTTGAGGGCACACCCTGTCCTTCATTTACCTCTTCCCAATCCCCGGAGGCCGATTTGTTCATGTTTTAAAAGTCAGTGAAGTTTTCCCTTTATGTCTGGCTTTCCCTCTCAGATTAAATTCCACTTTTTTTAGGCTGTGTTTCTACTGACCAGTTACACTGTGCATTTCTACAGCCAGCTGACCTTGGTTGACACAAGGATGTAAAACTCCACACATACAAAAAAAAGTGGCATTCTACTAATTCTTTAAATTAGTCAAAAAGTGTCCTTAAAAACAATTACACTAAGCAAGGCAGCCCAATGTTTTTCAAATATCAATACTACATTTCAGGGAAACAAAGCTGCTTTTCATGCTTTCGGAAAGATCTCTCCAAAACATTTTTTTAAAAAGCACAGGCATCACAAGGTCTTCCTCCACATGTATGCTAACAGGCAAACTCAAATCTGGTGAGAAGACCTTACACATATAGCCTACTTACAGACGCAACATAGTTGAATATTTACAATGCCAAATGTTACTTTAAAGGCTTGAGGCGCTATCGAGCTGAAATGTAAAATGCCTTCCTGGCTTGCTTCAGAGCATCCTAGACGCAGCTAAAGCATCAGTCAGTGGAAAACTGGCTTCACTCTCCCTCTCTTTGCTATGTAAGGCAGTGTTACAGCAGCCTGCAGATATAGGTTAAACAACAGGAGATGCCCACTGGTCAGCCAGGTGGAAAAGATTCTCTCGTCTGGTTACATAACAGACTGAGAGCCGGCCTTCATTTTACTTCTGAATTCATGACATAATCGAGAGCCTCTACTTTTAGCCTGTGAAAAAGGCAAGGTCTCTTGTGCTTTCTAACCTCCTGTTGACAACATATGCATAAATTATGAAGACTTTATTTGATGTCTTTCTGTCAGACAATAATAGTTAAATGTTTTAGTGTACCACTTTAGAGGCCAGCTGCTTTCTTTTTCATCTTTGCTACAATGTAGCTGATGTAAGAAATATCACTGTACACAACTGGACGCAAAATGAGGTGTGAATCCCAGGTGAAACCATGTTATTGCATCTTGACCAGGGAACCCAAACTAAAGACACATCAAGGTCTTGAAAACATTGTTGTAAATCACCTATTACCTATTATTAATCATATTACCAATTTATAAAATAAATTAATTTGTCATTTGTCAAGTTACCCCAGCAAAGCAGAGTTGGATTTACCGAGCACTCACCATGCCAATAGCTCATAGATGGCTGATTGATTTGGTCTGAAGTCTTTTGATCAACAGAAGACTCTCCCACTTCCACATTTTACATGCTAACATGTAAAATTTCAGCTACTTTATGTACATTTTACTTTACTAAAATGATTTCCTTTCTATCTTGCTTGCTTATATGAAATTTTATTGCCATAAATAACATTTTCATACTATTTACATTTTAACAACAAAGCCAGACAAATCTACCCATGATATTTTTGTATATCTGTATGATGTAGTATTTAAGTCCATCATGATACAAGATAATGTAGATGTGTGTGGCTGTAACTGCACTGCAATATCATAAAATGCAAACATTTGATGACAATTATAAGCCTGATCCTGCATTTGTTATAGTAACAGCTGCAACTTGTATTTTAATAACTTGAATGACTCATACTCTATATGAAATGGGCACCAATGTTCTGACTGTTAGAGTGAACAGCAAAGCAAGCAACATGACTGCTTGCAAGAGATAGAGCCCATATCTAGCATTATTATAATAAACAATGAAGACCAATGGATTCCCTGCACTGCAGTCTGTAAAAGGCTTTCTATAACCAATGATGTCATACTGTATTTCACGGCAATGAAATAAAAGAACTGCATCACAATGCATTAATTTCCACAAAAAGTAGCACATTTAGGCTAATCTTTTGGCCCTTTTGACCTTTTGGCACAATAAAACCTTAGCAATGCGATACTTGCAAGTTAATACAGCGCAAGGTCATTTTTTTCTTTTACTTCATGACATTTTCAAATTTAGGCATTGATAAAAGATCAGAGAACTACATCTGAATGTGAGAAGACCTCACCTTTTCAAAAACTGCACACAACGGATATGTGTATGTGCAATGATTGTCATCAGTTTGCCCTTACATACATGATATTCTGCATATTTTGCAATATTTCTGAGACAAATGTGCATGCACTGCTTTTCAGCTTGCTCTCATTGTCACTACTAGATATAATATGTGTAGACTAGTAATATGTGTGTGGTAATTCCATGCACCCTAATATATGGGCATGACCAGGTTACTATATCCGTAAAGTGATGAGGGGCTGGCACCAGACTTGGCGCACAGACAGGCATTGTGCTTTGCCAATGACGGATAAGGGTGGAAGGGACACTGGCATGTTCACACAGCAGGATAGACTTGTTTGTCATCACAGAAACTGAATGTGGCACGATGTCAGTCTTACATTTTGAGATACAACAGCTATCAAGAGAGCAAAGCACTGGTGCAGAAAAGAGGAATCGTTGTTGCATAAACATAGCCACATACTTGCTGAATCAATACTTATTGATATGAGGCGTTCAATCCATGTAAAATTAATGCAAGCTAATTCAAAACAAACAAGACAGCAACACAAAATACCACCCAGCTACCGTCTGCAAGGTCAATTTTGGTCTAGATGAAGTCCTTTCAATTTGTCTTTTCAAGAAAAGAACAGATAAAAACAATACATAAATTTAAACGTAAATAAGAGTAAAAAGGCTTGCACATGAACTATCCCATTACGAAAGCAGCACGTTTAGCTATATACTTCACACTTTACCTTCCTCTCGAGTACGCACAACAAGCCCAAGTAAGTGGACATGCTACAAGATTGTTGATAGTAACATAGCCAGCACACAGCAACCGTTGAGATGCGAAAATTGAAGTAGCTAAAGAGACAATCAAGGAGTAAGTGACATAAAATCATTCATACAGACAGGCAACAGGAAGGTTGCAGTTGGGTTCAAATAAAATTGAGACAACCTATATGCTAACGTTAACTCACTGATAACTGCACGTTTGGAATCGGAATCACCAGAAAAACAGAAAGCTACAAACTACATTTTTCTTTTTGCAACATGAATCGGGTCATTCACCCGGATGCAGCGGGATTGGAAATGCATGTCAAGTATAACCAGCTAATGCTAACCATCAACGTAACCCCGTCCCCGCCTCAATCAATGCCTAGCACAACAAAACAATTTGCAACAAAGCCGGTGTGATTCCCTGCTGCCTGTTAACTTGGAAAGACATGGAAGGCTCCGTAGAGATATCCGCCTGAAATGTTACCAGCGCCATTACAAGACACCTGCTTGTGCCAGATCACCAGCAAAACAGAAGGGACGGCAACAGCTAGCTAGGCAGTTACCTATTAAAGACCCCTCGCAACGATGCAGACATGCCGCAGCTGTCTCTAGCTTGCTAGCTATCTAAGTAGCTAACCGAACAATATAGTCAAGTAGGTAAACATCTGTTATCTGACGTTACACTAGTTGGCAACGAGTAAAGTTAGCTAGCTTGAATTCTCTATACATAATTTGCAGCTAGAGCATTATCGTACTTGCTAATCTTCCTCCTTTCCTGTCCAGTTGTCAAACCATGCTCACCCGCTACAGCCAGGTAGCAGGCGCACAAACCCCGTCCAATCCATTCTGGGCTCTGTGTAACATTGGGATCTCCCCTCTCCAGTTAAAGTGGTTTACCTTCTTGTCGATACGGACAGTAAAGACATCACGGTCCCTTAGCGGTTCTCGACTTAGAACCAAGCCATGGTTGAATTCTTGGACCGGTTGGTTGCGCTGAGCGGTTCGGTTCGAGTTAGACAGGCCGATCAGTTTTCCGCTGCGCGGGTGCAACTCCGCAGCCATTTTTGCTGGGGCGGCACGCTTCACGACACTGCTGCGCCTTTTCCCGTATACAGTTTATTTCAATGACGTTTTTGCCGCGCAGCAGTCAGCTCTGTTGTACGGCAGAAGGTCTGCCGCACACACTTGTTGTTTTACGGTAGTGTGGCAGCGATGACTGTATTAAAACATCCCGACGGGAATGAGTGCTTGTATTAACATAGCAGATAGTTGTCTTGAATTTGGTAATAAAAAGCGATCTTGACGTGGTTTTCGTTGTCATCCAAACAGTGTGTGTGTGAGATTTTATAAAACCATTAGACGAAAATAAGCTGGGTTGACAACTGATATACAAGAGGCTTCCGTTTGCTGGTATTTCATTCTAACGTCCTAAGCAAAGCTAGTAAGTTAGCTAGCAAGCTATGCTAATATGATGACTCAGCGGAATTTCCGTTTCCTCACCACTGCAGCTGTTTATTGACCGAAATAATGCACCCATGCGCCTACAGACACAAATAAAAGTCATATGCTTGGTATGTTTTTAGAGCATTAACGTGGAAGTTTAACTACACGTAGGCTACTATCTACAATCGGAGTAAAACCCAGGAGTAGGCTACTGGAAAGATGGAAAGACTAAATGGCCAGATATGGATCTATGCAGATGTGAATTTTCAAGGGTTATCAGTCTTGACTTCCATGGCTGCTCACCAATAATTAATGTAAATACCACAGACAATGTTTGCTAAATATATTGGTATTTATTTTTGTATTTATCATTCCAGGAATTGTGGCAGAGCCAATATTGAATACCTTCATAATGCAATCGCATAGCCATGAAAATGTAGGCACTGATTCAGTGATAACTGCAAGTTAAACTATACAAATGCAAATATTTTCAGTTTCACGTGCTATAGAAATAAAATTATAATAAACAACAACTAAATTCTGTGGAAACAAGAAAATTATGTTTTAAATATATATGCTTTGTGTTGTAACCTCAAGCAACACGTAATCTAACTTCTGTGCTACACTAAATTGGGAATTAAATGATAAAATCTAGATCAAGATTAATTTTGTAGGACAAATAACTATTTATACTTATTTATATGTATACTATTTATATCAGTTTTGAGGCCAAAACAGGTATCCATGGGTGCTATTCCTATGAAAGGATCTACCAAAGGCTTTCACATACTTTCAAAATAAAAAACAACTAGGAATTGCAGCTCTTTTTACACACCATTTCCCTACTTTAGTGGGACAAAACATAATGTTAGCTAGTCTTATTTAGTTCTTGCTGGGTTGCAAGGCCTTGGCATTCGATGACTGCCTGAACCCTGTGACTCTTAGACATCTGATGCTCTGATGATGTCCTCTCAGGCCAGCAGCATTCTTCAGTTGCTGTTTGTTTTTGCGGCCCCTCAATACCAAAAGAGGCTAGAAACAATATTGGTACCATTTTAGGTGCTAATCACTGCTTGCAGTTCAACTGAATCTTTGCTCATTTTCTAAGTACCTGGATGTGAGTTATAGAAAGCTGAAATTGAATTCAAATCAGTTTTAAAATACAATAATTCAGTTTACACATTAGAAATTATGCAATGCATTCAGGTTATACAATTCAAATTCAGTCTATGCTGCAACTAATTTCAGCCCATAGATTCTGCCTACAAGCACTAAGCCATACTTGGTTATTACCTGACACATGCATAATGGTAGACAATGATAGAAAGCTAAACAAAAGATGACAATACTGTGTGAACTGACAGATCTGGAGCTGTATCTGGATGATGTAAATAACAGATGTTATTGGAATAACCAAAGCCTTAATTTTCATGACCATTGTCACTGATCATCACCATATTTGCACACGTGTATTATTGAAGTACAGGACATTGTGATTCACAACATGCTTATCTTGAGAGGATTTTGGCAAACACGTAATGTTCTGTCTCTGTTAAGTATTTTCTAACTCTAGTAATAGAGTAAATTTTTAATGTGGCTTATTTTTTACACCACTAGGGGATGCTGAAGAACTAAGAATTAAATGAATGTGCTAACTGGACAATGTTGACACATTCTCATCGTATTATCAGGTTGATTGCTGAAATGTAATTTATTACATTTGTGAATTATTTAAAGCCAGATAGAAAAAAAGTGAGTCAGCTTCTTGGATTCTCACATATACAGAATCTTGTATTTTGCATTTTCATAGAAATATGTACAATGTAGGTGAGAAAAAACAGCCATAAACATTTTTGAACTTCTTTTTATCTCAATTTTTGCTGTAATCCCCAATATTGAAGGCATAATTTTGAAGTCTTCCTGTCTACCACCTTTATTGTTTGCCTGAAAAGGACTGCAATTGGCTTTGGGGTAGTAAACCTTGTTTGTGACCATCTTGTAAAACAAAGAATTTTCTGAATAGTAAAAAAAAGAGGCAACTAAAACAGATCCATGGTGCGCTGCATAATAGATGCATGCTGCATATCAATGAAAATGTCTCAAAATTTTGGACTTTTGTTTACAGTATGTGACATTCTACAGGCCTTATTAAACCCTATGTACCTGGTGCAATGGTCCTTTTGAATAGCACTACTGCTTTACTCCTCAGCTTGACTCCCAGCTTCCTCTCAGTCATGGCTCCCTCTCCTTTCTTTTCATTATTCTAAATATAAAGCCTACATCTTGGGCAGAGCTATTAAAAACCAGGATGAAGAGCTCAGTGGCCTTTGTAACCTGGTTGTACGATTTTCAAGGAGACTGTAATCTTCTCAAGAGTAGACCTCTTTAAAAGTGTCTGGGTATTCCCTGTTCCCAGTTTTACCTTCCTCCCTTTAATTGGTTTACACAATTAAGAATTGAGCTTGTGGTAACACTTACTATATTTACACAACTGCTCTATGGATATCATTGTTTGCCTTAAAGTCCCAGAATTCAAAACAGAGCTTTTCTGTGTCAAATATTCATCCATGTGGGTGTTCATGGGGTTTTTTAATTCACAATAAATAATGCCGTTAAAAGACAGCATGCAATTAACATTTCTGTGACACACTGTCAAGTCAAGTCTCTGAAACACTGAAGTGGAGGGCAGCCCAAGCCTCTGGAAGTTTTGGGAGTCTTCTGGATTTTAGTTCCTGCACTAATTCAGTTTACATACTCCTGCAAGTTATGCTAAATGTCCCAGAAATGTTGGGATGTGGAACACTTCGGTTTTATTGACATTTCTGGAAAGATTTGTTGCTTTGTGCAGCTCACTGGAATTAAAACACCTCTGTCATATAGAGAACTCCAGAAAGATTCTGCCATTTGTATGAGTTTTAGAAACCTTTCCGGGTTTTGTCATAGGACCTTGCAGCTTCCTGAGAGATATACATTTTTTTTTTCTAACTTTTAATAATTAGAATTAGCCTGTGGAAGATTGGCAAGTCAGTTGTAATATATCATTTGAAAGACTGAGGGCTCTGGAACCAGCCACATTTGGCTATTTGTTATTTAAAAAAGTGCCTTGGAGATTGCATGTATGGTTATAAGTGGTTTAAAGGTCTTTTAGTTATGGCACAATGGATGTCTGCAGTGAGTATGTTATTAGAGTACTGCACACATGTTCTTTCATCAGTCAATATAACTTTATTTATATAGCACCATTCACACAAGTAAATGCAGTTAGAAGTGCTTTCTATCTAAATGCAAATGTGATTGAGAACAAGCAATGTACAGCAAGAAAAAAGTAAAACAATAAAACAATGGAGACTAGTGCACACCAAAATTTAAGACGCAATTTAAGGTTAAAATAATCAAATGGATAAAATAAGTAAATAAAAATAAAAATTCCCAGATTTAAAAAATAATTTTCTAGTGCTTCCTGCCTGTACAGATATTGTTGGCATGGTTTAATTTGGTATGGGATGTAATGGGATCCCTGTGTCCTAATGAAGCAATAGTAAGTAGGATCAACTAGTAATATGTAAAACAAAACAAAAAAAAGGATGCTTACATTACTATAACTGTGATATTTATCCATTCTGACTTACAGTCAGTACCATCACAACTCCAACTTGTGCACTTACGCAAAATGGCATGGTTGGGACCTTTCCCTGTAGCTATAGAATGCTCTCCATCTGCTATCCTGGAGCTGCCTTCTAATGGTGGGAATTGGTCTGGCCACTGCAATGTTCAGATCTCCCTTTGTGTTTGGTGTCATTGGGACACTGTTAAACAAGAAGAGGAACGTCTCTGTTGAATATAGTGTTTGTGCCCAGTCGAAGTGTCAGAGAAACTAGACCAATTGCCAAGATTAACACAGCCAGCGGAGGTTTCCCCTGGTCCACTGTGTAGTAATCTGTGGCTCCGCTAGCCTCTCTTGTCTGTGCTTGAACATCTGCTAAACACTCTACAATATATATGGTATGTTTCAAATTTGAAAATAAAACCAAATGTATTTTTTCATCCAACCTTTTTCAAAGGAATGAGGTGAATTCATATATTTGATTTTAAAATATACTCCTGGCAAAACACTGGAGGCAGAATCACTTTTTACATAATTTTCAACATTTGACAGGATAGTAATACATGTCATTAGATGTAGGCTAATGAAATAATAATATTTAGAAATAACTTTGTAGTAAAGGGGTGTGATTAAATGCTGAGCACCCACCTGGGTGGTGTTCATCAGTCAAGTGGGTCAGAACACACAGGTGATGTGGAAAAAGAGCATTTAAATAGCCAATTAGGCAAATATGATTAGATGGCAGAATTAAGAATATCAACAGGATACTACAGAGCCCAATACCTTTTGTCATAAGTGCTATGGCAACTTACCTGCCGACTGTGAGTCATGGGGCCAGACAAAAGGTTTAGGATAAGGCCCTGAATGTCGGGACTCTATTTTTATTATAGATGAGAGCCATTTTAATGTGAAGAAATGTATATCAACTTCACTCTAATGAGCTGTTACTTTTTAGAGTTTCCCTCCATGCTCTGATCTTGGTATGACAGCTTTTAATAATTGTGCACCTTGGTGTTGGAACATACAGCAACTGATAAAACTGGATCTGCTGATACCATCTGCAAAGTTCAAAGATTACATTTTTCTAACAATAACTGAAGAGTATCCCTGTTTTCATGCACGACAGACTAAAGCTTAAGCATTTGTTTTAACAGCACTGTTTTACTGTGTTGTCATTTTAATGTTGTCTAGCATATGCATGTGCAGTTTTACTGGTGTTTGTTGCTTTCCTGGCAGGGGCCCTTGAAAAAGAGATCCTCTCCTCGATACATAAAGGATAAACGTGAAGTATAAAAATAACATAAATAAATAAATATTTGTTAACAATAAGAATGGCAATGGCAAAAATCTTAACAGCAAGAATACTGGATTAATAATTATCTTGATAATAAGAATAGTGCATTAGCAGCTAGACCAACAAGGTTATCATGTTTTTTGATATAGTTGATTCACAAATGCATCTGAGAAGCATCATATTGAGAAGAATGAGCAAAGCATGTAAAAAAAAGGGTCAGACTACATCACTTCCAACTTCAACAGAAGCTGTCTGCTTCAGTTTGTGGAAAAACATAATCTATTGAAAGAGCATTACACGTGACAGTATGAAGACGGTACAACAGCATCTCCTTTGCTCAGGTCAGAATACACACTACTGTGTTTGTTTTCTCTGTCAACTGACAGGCTGAATGCTGAGCTGGATTTAGAGTATGGTGCAGTGGCCTCTCACCACTCATAAACCTTAGCTACCAAATAGGATAAGGAGCAAATGACATTTTGCTGATTGCTAATAACATAAGCAAATAATAGCCCGACTCTTTCCCTGCCCCCCACCACTCAAATGCACATACAAGGACTGGCATACACATAGTCTGATGTAAAAAGAAAATCTTACATTTTGACAGAAAGCAACCTAAGTATTCTGATAGTATTGTCAAGTTATAACATCATGACAACACTGACACAGCACTATTGGAGCACTATAAAAACCCATCTCATGTCAGCTGCTAGTGTACTGCATGATTCCGGCTAAATTAATTGCAGGTGTATACATCTGATGCTAATAACAATGCGGGATATCATAAACAGGAGCAACCAGGATCAGTGTAGGATCTCCCTGTGACGCACCTATGTTCACTCTTCTTAGCATCAAGATCTTTGGCAGACGGTAAACTAATCCACCTCTCCTTGATCTTCCGCATCACCTCCTTCTTTCAGCTTCCGATAGTGCTCATCTGAAGCCTTTCGTAGACCTAGGATTGACCTCCGACACCAGTTCAGTAAGCAGATACTTTCTGTAGCACTAGATATTAGTCCTGAGGAGTGGAGAGGAGTGGAATGTGTACATGGACACAGGGATCTGTTATGGATAGCAACCTGACAGACAAAGGCTTTGCATAGCGTTGCTGCTGTAGGCATGTAATGTTTACATATATGTTCTGTAATGTTTACATATATGTACCTTGTGTGTTGGCTAATAATCAAATAATAAACAAATAATCAAATTAATTTGGGTGTATATTATTGGAGGTCCAACTTGATACCCATCAAGGTTTTCTACTGATCCTCTCATGTCCACACTGTCATGTCCACACTGCTACAATTGGAGCCATCCATAAATTTCAAAGGATTGCCGTGGATTAATCCATACCATGTATAGTTCATGTTTGCCATCTTGCACAAAGTGCTGTTTGCGTTCTAACACAATGTTAAATTACCAATGAGTTTTTTTTTTTGAGGTTGGGCCATTACTTGTCTTCATATGTTGATCATTGCATGCATCCTACAGTATGTTAGTTGCAATAATGCTAAGGTCTGCACTCACAGAGTCTCTGGTGAAATGAAACAGTACCTGGGAGGTCGTCCCTTAGTTTGAAATTTAATTTAGCAAACTCTTTGCTTTTACATGTATTTTTTATTATTAGGGAAACCAGAAAATGGAAAGAGATGCTCTTTTGTGCATACAAAATTTGTCAGCGAGTGATGGAAATTCTCTTTGGCTATCATACTTTGTTGTCCCAATGTCTCAGTTGGAGGCTTTGCAGTAGAGACCCTGAGACTATCATGACACAAGAAATATTTCTTGTTCTGGTACCATGCCCCCATCCCCATTGGCTAATTCTGAAGTATAGGATCATGAAGAGTGGGGGACCAAGAAGGAAGGAAAGGTGAGTGGGCTTCTGGGTTGTGGGTGGGTGGGGGGGTGAAGGAAGGGTTGTTCTTTGGGGGCTTCAGAGTTTCCAAAGCCTCTTCATCAGCCATCAACCCTCCAGCAGACTTACCCTAATAGTGCATGACAAGTCTCCTTCCCTAAGATGTGGGACTGTAATCCCCCCAAGCTGACGAACTATGGAGCAGGATTTCAGATTCACAGCCTGTATTCTGTCTGTTTCTGAACATCCTGCCCTGTGTGAAGGAAGAAAAGAAGGAGAGGAGAGAAAGGGAGGGAGGGGGTGAATGAGAAGAAGGAATGACTGGTCTAGCAACGCTGGTTAAATAGAATGTGGTGGATTCCAAACTTACATACATTTAAAGGAAAATAAAACAGGGAAAACAAAAAAAGGGGACTGCAAAAAAATCTTGACTGGATTTTGTTTTTGTACGATTTCTCCTGGCATCCATTGCTGAACAAAAGAGCGAAGTAAGTTCCACCTCACTGAATTCAATGATGTGTCAATGTTTTATAGTAAAACTTGTGCATAATTTGTAAATATTTTGTGTACTTGATTTTATGTACTTTGTATGCGGGTGTGGGAGGATAGGGAATACTCTGTGAAAGTTGTATGTGTTGAACAGGTGGCATCTAGAAAACAAACCTGTGCTTTTCTGAGCTTCTTTCATAGATTTAATTTCTGAACTTTTTAAATATTTGAATTTTATGATTAGTTTACATACCAGTTACCTTCTGTTAGGCTAAATTTCTGTCCATCTACCATTACACTGAAGAAAAATATTGGCATTCAAAAAGTCTGTCCCTTCAACAACATAGTTAGTCATTCATTATATATTTGAGACAAAACTTGACCGGTTTCTTTTCAGGTTAGCTATATGTTTGATTTATATTTGTATGGCTGTAGGAGCTTTAGCTAACAGGATAAATAACTGTAATCAGCAACAGTAAAAGCTGTCATTATAATTAAACAACAAATGAAGCATTCACATGCTAGAACTCCAAAATCAAAACTATAATTACTGTACTGTAGCACTCCTGTCAATGTCGCCAAATGCGAGACTACCTGGGTCTGTAGATGTTCTTTAATACTGGTTTAACCACTTGCAACAGTTTGTTGCACAGTTGTTAAAAACTCAGTTTAGTCCACAAGAGATTTCTTTAAATATTGATCCAGCAGCAATTTAATTGATCAAGAACCAAAGTACCTAGTTGGATCTGTATCTGATAAGCTTTGTTGGAAAAACAATCAAGCACAAGCACAATTTAAAGCTACAGCACGTACATTGCAGTGAGTGCCCTTAGGATGTTCTAAAGGTGCTGATACTGTACATACTTTGCATCGAATGGAGGTTGTCATGTTTTTCAGAGACTAACATGGCAAGGCATTTGAAAAGGAGAGCATGTTTGAGCCTTTAATGTAATCCTTTAATGAACTTTACAGGTATCCAAAGTCAGAGATGACTTCCATAGAGTCCCTATCCCCATACAAGACTGCTCTTAGGGACATTAAAGTTAACACAGAGCATTTCAAATGCACACTGACTCATATTAACTAAACATTAGTGCAACATTGGCAATAACCACTTCTGAGAGCAATTGATAAAGTTTGCATTGCATTACATTACAGTGCAAAAACTTATGGAGTTATAAGACACAAATATAGTTAATTCATTCTGTTTGATAAATATTTTTGAATGCATGTTTAAATAAATAATGGCCAACATGTAAAGTGTGAATCATCAGATAATAATGATTGAAGGGGGCGGTTCTTTTTATTGTTGTTTTTGACTCAATAAAAGAATGAGAGGTCTTGTGTAGTATGTCTATACAAATGTGTTTACACTCAATGAAGCCCAGGAGTGTTCTGCAGCCTCATTCTTTTGGCCTGAAACTTTCAGTAGCAAGATGCCAATATGGCAACCTCAATCCATCTGTTGAGCAATCCTGAAAAATCATTAAATCATTAAAATGAATTACGTTTAAGCTCCCCTGAATCACATCTTTTAGCAATTTAATTATAACAAATGAATAGAAATTACGAGAAATCATGTCATGTCAGTGTAGTGCTCAAATCACATAATACATGACAGTAACATATTGATGTATCATTACCAATATTATTTTAATTAAGGTATTATCACTATCATCAGCAACAGAACATGATTTGCCCAGCTCAGCTAAATGAAATAAAACAGAATCTACAATTCAATTCATAATAATTGGGTATTAAATTTAAGTAATGCCTTTATTTAAATCATTCTGTCATGGACCACACTGTGGCAATGTAAAATGATGTTTAGAGAACTGGACTTGTGGCTCCAAGGATAGAGGTTCAATTTACAGGTGAGGCAATTTCCTTGTACTGTTGAGCAAGGTACTCATTCTGAATTGCTTCAGTAAATATGCAGTTATATCAATAGATCATTAAACAAATGGATGCTGTGTATGTCACTCTGAATAAGGGTGTTAAATGATTATAACGTGAATGTGTTACAATGGATTTCAATGGAATTGCAGGCTATAAAATCCAGGAAAAGCAGTGTCTTACACTTCATCTATCAAACACTTTCCACGTAAAAAGTTAGACTTTTAATTTATCTTGGACAGACTGAGTGTATGAGTCAGATATGAGTGTAATTTATCTGTAAATTCTGCACACTTCCCAGAAATGGATGAATTAGCTGGAGTCTATAGCAGGGATGTCGAACTCTGTGGCAGGCTTGCAGTCCAGGGCCAATGATGCAATGAAACAGAGATGTCACCCAAAGATACACAGAAAAAGAGAGGATGGCTATGCAGAGTTTACAACACTAAGTGCCTGCTGACACAGGATGAGCAAATATATTTTTGTATGACTGGTGAACTGAGTGTAATCAAGTATGGCCACTTTGCAACATCAGAAAAACAAATATTCATATTTAATGAGCTGGATTTCTAATAAAGCTAACTTAGGAAAATCAGTATTTAGGCGCATATGCCAGGCCCATTGTGTGTATGAACAGTCTGTCCATAGATTATTTTCTATGGCTAAGATTGGAATTACAGAAAATTGGATTTTCAGCAGCTCAATTCCTTAATTTAAAATGGTACCTTTCTGGGGACCACTTAGAATATACCAGGATATTCATAAGAGGATAATTTCTCTGCGGGAAATTCATTTTTTTTCATTAATACCTTTATCACAATATAGTTACTTTGTTTCCATTTCCATTTTTCCATATAACTTGTGCATAGTTGTCACTATAACCAGCTGTTAATGATTAAAGATTATTTGAAAAGTTAAAAGCTAAGCGATTGAAATTAAATGTGTCATACATAGCATGGTCTATTAATATACATAGCTCAGATCATTCTAAACTCATTCTGTGAATCTATTGCATTGTAATGTTCAATATTGGTGTTGCATCTTCAAATACTAAAAATATTGGTTTGTTAAATACTGGAGTCTGTGGATTTCTCCATTGGCCTGAATGCCATTTGGCTCACTATTCTGGAAAAAGTCTATAGAAGTGCATAAGTCATTTGATCATGTGAGGCTCTCTTGATCTTGTATCAGTTGTTGGTGTTTTACCTTGGCAATGAACGCCTTGACACTGCTTATAACAATCAGTGGAGTAGACACTAGGGAGAAGCTAATGAGTTCTAAAAGGGACCACACCCCCCCCCCATGCTTGGCTAGCATGGCATTAATGTAATGCAATGTGAATGTAATATAATGGAATGAAGCATGGTAAAATGGCAATGAAGCAGACATGATATGATTCTCTTCTCCTCTTTCTTTTCCCATTCCCTCTCAGGTCATAGCTCCATCATGGATATCGGTGGTTTGGAGACAGTGGTGGCCAACTCGGCCTATGTGGCAGCTCGTGGAAGTGTGGATGGCGGCGCAGCAGCCACCATGCGAGACAAGAAGATGCGTGCCAAGCTGTATCTACCCCACATCAAGCAGTGCGAGAACATGAAGACTACAGTAGACTCAGCCTTCGACAGCATGTGCGTTAAACAGCCTATTGGCAAGCGTCTCTTTCAGCAGTACCTGGAAAGCGAGGCCACCCATAAGCCTTCCTGTGAACTGTGGAAGGACATGGAGGACTACAATGTCTCGGACGAGAAGGATCGAAAGCAGAAGGCCCAGAAGATTGTCAACAAGTTTTATGATTCTGCCTCCAAGACCTCCTGCAAATTCCTAGAGGAAAAGGCCATCGCCCGTGTCAAGGCGGACTACACAAACATCCGGAATGACCTGTTCAAGGAGAGTGAGAAGCAGTTGCTCAAGCACCTGGAGACCAGTGCCCTCACTGGCTTCAAGAAAAGTATGTACTTCCTGCGCTATGTGCAGTTTAAATGGCTAGAGGGCCAGTCAGTAAATGAGGAGTGGTTCATGGATTTCCGAGTGCTTGGCAAAGGAGGTTTTGGGGAAGTGCATGCCTGTCAGATGAAGGCCACAGGCAAGATGTATGCCAACAAGAAGCTGAACAAGAAGAGGCTGAAGAAACGCAAGGGCTACGAGGTAGGGAAGAGACAGGACTCCATTCATCACCTCAGCTCTTTCTTTTGCATTTACACTGTAAATCCCATTTATTAGTATGATATTTTTTGTTTAGCCTCTCTCGTATTTGCCATTCATGATCTTGGTGTCCTATTGACTGATGTGATTTTTTAATCCCTGATGATCAAGTCTTACCATGGGCTCTTCCGGTTCTGGAAGTTCAAAATGTTTATTGACCTTTTTTGTCAGCTCAAAATGCTTAATTGACATTTTTATTAGGAGAGGTAAATTATGACAAATAATAATCAAACATCTAAATAAGGTGTTCATTGGTAGGGCAGGAAAGTAGGTTTAGCCTTGTTCTAGTCCATTTAATAAAGGCTTTTGATCATTTTTGTAATAAACAAATTATAATTTAACTTTTTAATTAGACTATCTCACTAAATATTGATATTACAATGTACAATTTAATTAATTATATAATCTAATATAAGTTCAATCATTGATATACACAAATCATGGCTATCTCTGGAGGCTTATTGCTTACTTCTGGGTGTGGTCAGACAGCCAAGAAGACACACACAGACATGCACACACAGGTCAAGACTACCCAATAGTAATCCTTGTTCTTCCATCACTCATTGATTCTTCCACCCCCAGATTAGTCTTTATGTTGGTGTATATGTCTCCATATGTGTGTGAGAGAGAAAATGACTGTGCACGTCTGTCTGTCTGTTTCATAGACATTATAAAGTAAAATGAAGAGATACTGTAATGTTACAATACGGCTGCATTCATGCATAGCATACATGATTTCAGAACACTATCAATTATTTGAACAGAGGCAATACATTCAGTTGAGAGGGAAGCAAGCTAGCGTATAATTGTTTATGTTACTGGCTTGGTATTGTAAGGTAGTGAAAGTGAAAAGTGTGAACAACAAAACAATAACTGAAGCATACTCAAGCCACTTTGCCTTCCTTGATAAGTAATTACATTAACAGCTCATCTTCCAGCTAAATCCTGGGACAGATTTAAATCCATAGTAATCAATATTTATGTGTGCGCAAAGACATATATGACATCCCTAACGGAAACCATCCTCTGTCCTGTCAGTATGCAATGCTGATGGGCAAGCGGGGCGGAGTTAGAAACAGGAGAGAGGGAGAGTAAGAATGAAAGAGATTAAAGTGGTGAGGTGAAAGGTGAGATTATGTGAGTTATTTAAGTGCAGAGAATTAGTTTAAACTCTAAGCAGGCTGTATTTACTCAATGCAAAGAGGCTTGTGGGCAGCTGAGAAAAGCTGCGAGGTCAGAGAAGAAGAAAAAGTGTCTTTTGTAATTGTTCTCCTGCTTGTCAAAGCGTTACTAGATTAACCTTTTACATACACTGTCCTAAACCAGTCCAGAGAGCAGGTCCACAAAATGTCAAGTAACATATCACATAATATGCTTAAAATACATTTTACTGTGAGCACTGAATATGTTTGGGGTATTATGTCATGTGAATTGAATGTGCTGAGTTACAGTATACTGATTTAAATGTAATTTTCATTCTTCACCCTAAATAAGTGAAAAAACAGGTGATGATTGGCATGAATACCGCTATGCAGCTTCAATGATTTAAATTATTATTATTTATGTTTTTGTTGGTCAACTTTTGAGAAACGTTAGGATGGCCTACTAAATAGTTCCATATGCAATTTTGTAAGAACTAGGCAGACCCCTGTCAAATACCAGCAGTAACAGATGTTTGCTGCAAATATAATTTTGCAGCCATCAAAAACGTCATCAATAACAAAATAAAAAGCAATGAATCATAATATAACACATGTATTTTGCTTAACAGGCTTAACTAGTTTACAGTTGATCCTCGGTTTTCACATTTGTGAGTAGCCTATTTACCTCCCACCTCTAGGGTTACTGTTGCTCTTAACCCCGATTTATGAACTTGTCTTCTTGTTGTAAGTCACCCTGGATGAGAACGTCTGACAAATGCCAGAAATGTAATATCACGGAATTCATAGATGTGCTTAACCTCATTATGATTATGATAATATTATTATAATTATTATTCAACATCCAGCAGATGCTGACATAACAAATAATTATTTTCCTTAGTTTTGATTAGGCTTTGTATTTTGTTTTTAAAAAATCTATAATTAAATAAAAATAAAAATATGTTATCTACACTAAAAATAAGAATTTGTAATATGCTGTCTCATTCATTTAAATCAGGATAAAGTGGTTTCTTAAATCAACTAAAAGAAAAGGTAAAATCATGCATGTCAGTTGTCAGTAAGCTGGCTTTATTCCAAGTTAGTCATGACTGAAACCCCATGCAATGGCCAAAAGGCAAAGCTGTGTCAGATATTGTACACTATCTTTAAGTCTATCTTAAGCAAGGTGTACAGTTTATTTCAAACTGGTAATGTGGTCTAGTCCAATTATTTTCTGTATAGAATTATAATAATCAAGAAATCAATACCTATCTAATTCTGTGCTACTAGTAATGATCTGATTGATATTTGGTGGTGGAAAATATTATATGGTTACAAATGATAAAAAGTTATGTTCATTAACCTTCAGAACAAAAATAAGGGAGAGAACATAAATTAACTTTCTTTACATTTTCGTCAGTTGAGAGAATACAATTGATTTTAACAATGAATAGCACCTTGCTCCTGAACTGGCAGGATGTATTTGTATTAGAATGAATTGGATCTGTCTACATTTATGCTTACCATGTCTTTCAGGGTGCGATAATTGAGAAGAGAATCTTGGCGAAGGTGCACAGCCGCTTCATTGTGACACTGGCATATGCCTTCCAGACCAAAAATGACCTCTGCCTGGTCATGACCATCATGAATGGAGGAGACCTCAGGTGCACACTCACGACCATAGCCATGGTCAAAGATCATTTCCCTGTGGGGAGTACATTGCAAGACATAAAGCGATCTGAAATCAGTGTTGCATGGGACAATAGTGTGCATGTGTTTGTGTGTGTGTGTGTGTGTGTGTTACAAAGAGAGTGATTGGAATGCAGCTAGGATCTGTGACAAGGATCAGGTGAGGAGGAAGAGGAAGCATGTTAGTAGAGTGAACTTAGCTGCAAACATGGACTCACTTTCTTGCATTTTCAAATTTTCAAACACACACACACAAACACACATACCCTGGCCTTTCCAGTGGCCTTGTTCTAATCTCTTTGCTAATCAGTCTAGGGGATCATCCTGATGGCTAATCTGTGTGCAGGCAGTGAAGTCGACAGCTAGCATACAGCAGGATAAAGTTATTATTCAGCAGTGTGCAATGAAAGACCCAGTTCAGCCTGCTGGAGTGTTTCACTCCCTGCTGCATTTGCTATCAGGTTCTAGCCAGAGGAGTGTGGTCTCCACCTATTGAGTCTGGTTTCCTCCTAGGGTTTCTTCCTACAGTACATACCATCCAGGGAGCTTTTCCTTATCATTGCCTTTGGCTATAGTATGGGTTGGGCCAGAGATATACTGTAAAGTGTACAGTGGCAGATTTTTTGTAAAACATGACCAATAAATTTGATTGATTGTTTGCTTCATACCAGGAAAAATAAAATACAAAGGCACTGTGCATGAAATGAAACTAGAAAGGATGACTGGAGAAAAAAAATGCATTTTACTCTATGTGTAGGTATCACATGTACAACGTAGATGAGAAGAACCCTGGGTTCAAGGAGCCAAGAGCATGCTTTTACACAGCCCAGATCATCTGTGGTCTAGAGCACCTTCATCAGCACAGGATCGTCTACAGGGACTTGAAGCCAGAGAATGTGCTACTGGATGATGCAGGTCCCACCATCGTCTATCTCCTGTTTTGTTGATTCAACCTCTAATACAGTGCCCTCCAAATGTATGGTAGCAGTGGGCTGAAATTAGTTATTTTTGCTAAAGACTTGAGGCATTTGGATTTGAGATCAAATGATAAATAAAGGAGACAAAACTACAGACAATTAGCTTTTATTTTGTGGTATTTACATGTGCAGATGTTTTACCATTTTACAGAAACAGCTTTATGTGTTGAGTCCCCCCAATTTTCAGCTGAATTTAGAGATACCTTCCTGGTAGGTGAAAAAATACATTTACATGTTAAAAGGCTCTAATCACTATACCTAACCTTTATTGCAATGCCTAGTCTGATATCCAGATGTAAAGACCCAAGATTGATGCTGAACCTAGCCAAATTTGGTCTCACATTATTCCTTCATCTTTTCCTCTTGCCTCTGTGTCCCAGTGTCTCAGATGTGACCATAGACCGGATGTGGCCCTTTTTTAGCGTATTCTCTGGTAGATTCTTCCATCTGAAGAAACATTACTGTCCCTCTTCACCTGTTTTCACTCTAGTTTTACTGCCATGTATTCTGTAACAGGGCATGTGAGGCTGTCAGATTTGGGTCTGGCTGTGGAGCTGAAACCCGGTAAAGACAAAACAAAAGGCTATGCCGGAACACCAGGTCAGTAAAATACATATATCGACTAATCAATCCATATTCAAAAAAACACTTAACCATTCCACTAGAAGCACTATTTCAACATTTCACATCATTGAAAATATCTCTTTAAAAATCAAATCTTCACCTCAGTTAGTTGAATTGTTGGCAATCAATGTCATTTGGAATGTAAAACATCTGATTTAACAAGAGCTGGGTACAGCTCACCTGTGACACCTGCCAAAAATGGTGTTCTTTATATATGAATGAATCATGGGGATTCTTCATTGATGTATAACTCCATAATATTGTTACTAGCTGTCAGCCAGTGAGCTTGAAAATACAGTAGGGCAATGATACATTTTTAAGGAGTTTTCTGATGTGCTGTTGGCTCTCTCTCTCTCAGGATTCATGGCTCCAGAACTTCTGCAAAGCAAAGAGTATGACTACACCGTGGATTACTTCACCCTGGGAGTGACACTGTATGAAATGATTGCTGCCAAAGGACCCTTTAGGATTCGTGGTGAAAAGGTATATTTGCACACGCAGGTTCCTCCTTGATGCATTTATTTACCCAATGCTTTGGTAAAATATGCCTTCATCACACTGACATACACATTGGCATACATCACATACACGTACAACATGAACGCATGTCTTCTCTTTCTCATACAGGATACATTGTAACAACTGCGCTCATTGAATAATTCAATCCCGATTGCACCATGAAAAAACACCAGTGACAAACATGCCCCAACACCCAAAATTTCTGCATTATGTAAGGTCACAATATAGGAAAAAGACATTAAGGGAAATGAGGGAAGTAAAGATTCACTCGTGAAGGGTGACGCTCTCTAAGACAAAGGAGTGCTGAGAAACAGGTGCAACTCTCCTTCGATGGCGTCGGGCATTTAGGCTTCAAAATTAAAATTGCTCCAATACTGTTAATGCAGCACCCTCCTCTTTCCATGACTTTTTCTAAATATTGTGTTTTAAAATAACAGCATTGTTGACTGAGTAAAGAAATACAGGCAGTTTGTGCCATTTCACAAAAATCCCCCGTCAGACTATAGGTAGCAGGTGTTGATGTGAATGTGTCACTCTCTCCTCTGCCACGCTATTCAGCAACCGAATGACTGGTGCTTTGATTCAAATTTCTCTATCAAGTGATATTGAAACAGATTTTGCACATATAATCACACAAAATGCATTCATTGCAATCCTGTGATGGAGTTGATAAAGACTTTAGGGTGGGGATGAATAAATGCGAGTGTTGTAGTTATAGAAATTATAGGTTTATAATGTTTTTCACCAAAATAGAGACTTCAAATACACTGAATAGGCTATATGACAACTGATTGAAATGTAACTGATTTGTGTGTGCACACAAACCACCAAAGCTGTACATTCTCTGTGTAATTGATGAGCAGAGGAGAGAAGGTATATATAATGTGTAAAAGTGCACTCCAAATAGCAGGAGCAGGAGACAACAGAAGTGTGTTGAATTTGTTATGACTGAAGAAATTACTTTTTTTAAATATTACATTTTGTATTTCTTTAACTACCTTTTCCATTTTGTGTTTTGTCTTGTTTTTCACAATTTAACGCTTTTGTCAGTGTGCCTGTAACACACTTTGATGCATTTTTCC
This sequence comes from Anguilla anguilla, assembly GCF_013347855.1. Classification (NCBI taxonomy): domain Eukaryota; kingdom Metazoa; phylum Chordata; class Actinopteri; order Anguilliformes; family Anguillidae; genus Anguilla; species Anguilla anguilla. Next base: position 57,345,358 of record NC_049203.1, on the reverse strand, counting down.
CTTAGCCTATATAACAAAATGGCTATAATTTAGAAATACAAATGTCCTTTATATCAAGAAAAAACTTTTGCAAAATATTGTTTTGTAATCTTTATCAAATTAGATTGTTGTGGGTGCAGATATTGATGCTGTAATGCTGGACAAGCCTGATGCTGCTCGGCGTCAGGTTTGGCGGCAATAGGAAGTTTTTAAAAAGCGGCCTTTCTAGTGTTAAACTGGCCACTGCATTCGGTTATTGTGACATTGTCATGCTGCCATGTTTACTATGGTCTGATCTAGGTGGAAAACACTGAGGTGACCCGGCGGATCCTGAATGACCCGGCCTCCTACTCAGATAGCTTCAGCAAGGATTGCAAGTCTTTGTGTGAAGGCCTGCTGGAGAAAGATCCCACGAAACGACTTGGGTTCAAAAACGATACCTGTGATGAGCTGAAGAACCACCCCTTCTTCAAAAACCTCAACTGGGGCCGGCTAGAAGCAGGTGGGGAGAACTACTGTTGCCTCATTAAACACTCTTGTTACTTTTGTAAAGCACACTACAGTAAAGATGAGGATGAGGATGAGGATATTTATGCTTTTTAAAGCTTGCATGATATAAACTTTAACCTGATCTATGCATAACTGCTTAAATATTGAAACAAAACATAATCAATTTATTTTAAAAATGACAAAAATGGCATTCACATAAATCCTCACAATGTAAACACAACAGGATACCAAAATCAAAGGAAACTCCAAGGCACTCTCATTTTTAACATTTAAAATGCCTTTATTATTGTGGCATGGTCATATTAAACCTTTAAAAACAAACTCTGATGCATTTCAACATCAAGCTTCGGTCAGGGAGTCCCTGACAAAAGCTTGATGCTGAAACGCATCAGAGTTTGTTTTTAAAGGTTTAATATGACCATGCCACGATAATAAAGGCTGTTTTTTTAAAAACCATCAAAAATATTTTCTGAGCTTAATAAATAAACCTCAGTAAACTTTTCATCATTGACATTTAACTTCTCTTTAATCATAGATGTTAAAATTAAAACTCAATTTGCTAACACCTACCCTCTTGATGAAAGAATCTAGACATTTTTACGCACTTTTTTAAATCTTTTTTGATAACTTTCCTCGCAGGCATGCTGACACCACCCTTTGTTCCTGATCCAAAAATGGTGTATGCCAAGAATATTGATGACGTGGGCGCCTTCAGTACTATCAAAGGTGTGGTTCTGGACAACAAGGATACGGAGTTCTACAATGAATTTTCCTCAGGAAACATTCCCATCCCATGGCAGGAGGAGATGATCGAGACCGGTGTGTTTGGTGAACTCAACCTCTGGCCGGGGAATGGAAAGCTGCCAAATGACCTTGACCCCAACTTTGTACCACCTGTTGAGGCCAAGGGTGGGGCTTGTGTGCTGCTTTGAGGGGGGATGGGAGAGGGAAGATGATAAAGGTTTGACCAACTGAAGTCAGTGGATCAAAATTAAAATTGAAATTTTCTATCATAATATTTATGGACCACATCATACACCTTATATCACCTCAAATCTGTGTGAAGTACCTTTGTAACTGTAAAAAAACATGCAACAGCTGTAAAATAGTTCACAAAATACAATGTACATAAGTTAACTGACTCCTGAAGTTTTCCACATGCGATTTATTCTGAGTTAATTTTCCAAAAACCTTAGGTTGAAATCTTCTGTATTCTTGTAAATTTTATTTTTCAAAGAGGTATAACAAATGTGCACAATGCATGGCTACAAGCTTCTTCATATTGGTTGCTATTTAATTGGGATTGTCCTTAAGTCTTACTTTTAATTTTTAATCAAAGATAAGGACAGATGAATCCTGGCCAGTATCGTTTTACAGACAACAGACCATTATAGACTGTTACAGACATACCATGCCATATGTTGACCCGAATGTGACTGTGCTGGCCACAATGACACCATGACATGGCAAACAAAACACAACCTATGCAATGATGGGAAGGGTGAGCTGTGGTTGAGATGTGGTGTCTTGCTGTAACATTAAAAAAGCTGTGTCTAGAGGAGTGAAGTACATAGAAAAACCAAGATATGTGGATACATGTAAAGGTAAAGCAAGTTTCATGTCATGTAAAACAGTTTTAAAAATGCAGTGATTTCAAGTATTTAGGACCTTCTTTGTACTTTTAGTCTAATGATTTGTACTTTAGAGGGTCAAATGATTACGAAGTGAAGCCATGGTTTCCAGAGAGAACAATAATGGTAAATATCAGCAGATAAAACCTATTCGTTCTTTTGAAGCCTAATGTGGCATTAATGGATTCATGGAAAGGACACTGTTTAATTAGTTATGAAACAGGAGTGAAGCGTACTGAAATCTGAGATGCAATTTGAAATGCTTGTCAGACAGTGTTCACTTTCTGAAAGGAAAGTTTTCTATCATAAGTATTGACAAAAATATAATAATAAATTAGGCAAATTAGCAAATACCTCCTAAATGAAAGTCTATTAGGTTAATGCATTTGCAAATTTGAAGACAATATATGTTGGATTTCCGGTTTTTGTTTATTTGGTTGCAAATTATGTTAAATAATGAATACATATTTTATTTGCAGAAAGATGACACTCCATTTAGAGTTTCTGAAATAGTTTTGTGCAATGGCAGGCTCTATTGTTAGAATACATTGTCTGTAGTTATAGTACAGATTGCATAGGACTGAATTTGCAAGGTATATGCTATTGGTTCTTGTGTATGTGACAGAATTATATAATTAAGTAAAACTATTGTAATTTAGGCTTTATTCAATAAATAATGGAATCGTTAATTTAATCCAACTTGAGTCACATGATCATGTTCATTCATTTCAGTAAAACATTTACAATGCTATGCTTTCATTGATGAAACTATGTTCAATGTTAAAGCAAAGTTATGGCTGGAAGGTTTCTGACAAAATCATACTTTCGAATGGTGATCTGTTATCTGTAATGATTATCACACATGTATATATTTTAGATACACATACGGGTCTTTGCATTATTTACATAATGGAAACAGAATGGGGGGGAGGGGGGGGTACAGCACAGTGTTGCAGTGTCATACTGTCAGCTCGCAGCAAGTAGATCCTGGAATCGAATCTCGGCCATGGCCCACCCCTGTGTGGAGCTTGTATGTTCTCCCCATGTCCACATGAGTTTCCTCTGGGTGCCCTGGCTTCCTCCCACAGTCCAAAGACGACATAAAGGTTACGCTAATTCGACAGTACATTCCTTGAAGGAATGAGCGTGTAAGTGAATGTTGTGTGTGCCCTGCGATGGATTGGTGACCTGTCTAGAATGTATTCCTGCCTCTGCCCAATGCATGTTAGGGGCCTCAGGGGCCCTGACCAGCAGTAACTGTGTTAGATAATTGAATTTTTATTAAACAAGCCTCTATGAATTTGAACTGGAAAAAAAGATTAAAGATTGGAATAAAATGTAATTCAATTCAAATAAATTGTACTCATTTACAGAACAAGAAAGCCCCTGCCATCAGTTATTATTATATACATTACAAATAAATTACAAATAAATGTATTTATTAAACTACAAAATGCAAATGAGGTATAAAAATATTCAATATTAAAAATATTAAAGAGGGCAATTAAGGTATGTATTTGTTTAAATATATACACAAACAATTAATTTATGTTTAAATATTTAGAGGCAAATTTGGTAGGTAGCTATGGCTATAGGCTAAGGTCTTTTCAGAATGATGATCTATTATATATCAAAAACATAGTATTGTAAGCTTAGTGATGATGTATATATATGAGATGTATGACAACATAAACATTCTGAATAAAATATTTTGAGCAACTGTGTAATTGTATGGTTGTTATTGTGTCATATTTGTACAATAAACATAGTGTAGTTTTCATCCATTAACTCCCATTCTGCGTGTAAAGTGACATTATGCCTCCACAGATGTGCCTCACTGGATAAGAATGCCTACCAAGTAACCCAAGTCCTTCTTATCTTGGCAAGCCTTATATATTTGCATTGCTTGAGCATCATTTATGGTACAATGTACATTGTATTATAAAGCAATTTAGCCTTACTGTAATATCGAACATACTGCAATGTATTACAGTTAAATTAAGAGTTAAATATATTTGGTAAGAGTTGCTCGGTGTGTGATTTCTCTCTAACTTCAAGGGTACCCATTTTTAGGAAGCAATCTACATACCCTATTTTTACTTTTAACCAAATTTGGGATCCCCATTTTCTGCGATATTTTCTTTTTGGGAGAGCAATGACTGGCTTAAGTAAAGTGTATGTCAGTCACAAAATAAAGGGATTATGACTGTTTACTAACATTATTGTGAAATCTTATAATTGGCAATGATTCATTTTTATGTAATTATGTAGTTCTCAGTTAAGTGGTCTGGATGTCTGTAAAAGACCCCTAGTTACAATAGATTACACATAAATGGCTACATCATATTGAAGTTATTTATTTGATTATTCAGCCAACCATTGCTGGATTGAGAGTGACAGGGTCCTTGCTTTTTAAGTATTATTTTGGTAACACATTTCACTGAAATAGAACGATTAATGGATGGAACAACAATGGGTGACTAAAGTTGTAAGTTATTAAATGGTTTATGGCGTCTATGCATTAACAAGAAAATTGTGTTCTATAATGACATGTATGTTTTAAAATTAAAATTCAGCAGGTACTGTGAGAAATCTCTGCTATAGAATAAATTATTTGACTTAAAAATGAACAACCATCAAAAAATAAAAATAAAAACAAATAAAAAATGTGAAATTACAGTACGCCAAGTTCTTTTTGCCCCCTGGTGGCCAGATATTAGCATTTACTTCAACATGGACTCACTTAACAGGTTGTGTTGTGTCTGACAAGCAGCGATGGACAATATTTAAGTTATATTCATTTGAAATACGTATTTAAAATGCATGCATCAAAGTATTTTGTTATTTGCATCTTAGCCTATGTAGCATGATGTAATTGTCTCACGATAGCGGTTTTTATATATTTTCAAAATACTCTAAATACATCTTGGGCTTCATCTTATCAAATTATTTCATAGCCTTACATACAAACAGCCTCTCTGATCTATCTCCATTCACTTTGAAAAAAACATGATAAAGGAATAAACTTGTGTAAGATACAGTCCATACAATTACATTATTTAACCTTTACACAGACAATATCTTTATTTCAGGATGCAATATACATTTGCATAATAAATGCAATTGCATTCCAAGTCTTAAATTGAGCACAATGTTGTAATTAAATGCTGTAAAATATTCTAATATCTATTTGAATATTTTTTTGCATAAGATCTATTCAATTCAAATTACCCTATCGATAATTGTACATTTATTTTCCTTATTAATTATGCTATAATGTAGCACTGTAATATTTCATTAATTTCAAGCAGGCTTTGGGTGGATTTTTAAAGTTTTTTAATAAGGGAATAAGAAACGATTCCCTCACATTTTTATGGTTAATCCAACTGGTTGTTGTCAAAATAAAAATAACAATAATCTTACATAGTGTTCTAGCAGATGAAAGCCATTTGGAAAGGACAGCACAATATGCTTGTAGGGAAAATATGGGTCATTGTAGGTGTAGGGAAAGAATTTGGAAACACAATGAAGTGAGAAAAAAGTAGAAAAATAGGGATAAAAAGTAAGTGGGAGGTTAGGAAGACAGAGGACTTATGAGTGTCATGGGTAGTTGAGAACCAGAGCAAGGAGGTTAGCATAAGATACGTTTTGGGGTAGGATCCAGTTTGATGATGAATATGGAATGATGGGTCAAGGGTCAGGAAAGATGGTGTATCAATAAGCTGAGGTGAAGGGGGCAAGGAAAAAGAGGTTCAAAACATGGATCCACCCAGTATACCCTTTGGATATCCCATTGCTTAAGGTGAGAAAGGGCAACTGTGGGAGGAGATAAAGCTGTGCTTCTGCAAGGCCCAGTCCAGATCCACATCCTGTCCTTGAACTTGGATCAGTGACAGGCAGCCCTCCAGCCATTGGGAATCGCTATCGCCTGTCAAAAGGAAGACCGCACAAAGTATTAGGCTGAAGTCTGCATTCATTCAAATCTTTGATCTTTTGCTTATCAAAATATAACTAGGTAATGCCAATGGTAACATTTTTTGCATAGGTACTTCTTATTTTTGTGGAACAGAATCAAGAGAGAAAAAAATTGTTTTGAGAGAAATGACAAAAGATACTAGATTTTAAATTTTCCAGGGTTTATTATGAACGTAGTGTGGTGTTCCATTCTACCATTTCACCAACCTACCTGGTACTCCCCCGAAAGCCAGGACCATCCCTTTGTTCCACATTGTCACCCAGTCATGTGTAACGTCCACCAGCTTTGATAGCTGCTGCTGGCCAAGCTCCACTTGGACTGCATGGCTTGATAATTTCAGGGCCAGACTATGTGGACCTAACTTCAGAGTTGCAGTTTGTGTGCCAAATGTCACTATAAGCTCCTATAACACATGTGAACACACATGAAAAAGACAGTGAATTTGGAGTTAGGGAAAAAAGGTTAAAAAAAAAATCACTTTCATTGGAACTACTAAAGATTCTTTGAAAGATGTAAGTGCATGGCTTACAAAGGATCATTATTTATGAATGTGATGTATGTGACAATATATTCTTAGACATTTAATAGTGCCAGTACATTTTAAATATGTTTCATAGTGTAGAATTATTTAACCTGTAAGATCAGTTAAAGCAATTGTTAGTGATAGAGAAAGCAAAATAGAGGGCGGAGAAGACTATAGAGTAGGACTATGGAACTGGAATCCAATACAGTTGAGGCGGATTTAAGGATTCGGGAGTTGGGGGAATTTTTTTACCATGAATAATGTGTCCCTCCTACAAGTCTATGTAGCAAAAGGATAAGCTGTGTACATGCTTGCATATGAGAGTATGTGCATTTGTGCGAGTGTGTGCATGTATGTTTATACCGCCGTTTGCGCCTTGGCAGTGATGGTGAGCACTGGCTTGTCCTGGGAGCCCGTGAGGCTCAGAACAGTTCCATTCCACTCCGAGGAGTGTCCCTGGATCTTCACCTCAGCTCCACCCTCATCCATTTGCTTTGCTGGAAAGTCTGCAATTCACAGGACCTTCAGGAACGTATTCCCCTTTATTCCCATCTGTTCTACAAACTTTCATATACATCTGCTGTTTCATGCCTATTCTACTTCACATGAACTCCTCACCTCACCATTTTCTTGTGCTTCCGATCTCATAGCAGAAGCTTAATGATTGGCAAGTCAAATATTGTATAATACCAGGTATATATATATATATATGTATATTGTTTGTTCAAACATGTTGTAGTATCAGAGAAGGAACAATATGCTTGCTACAACATAGAGTGGATACAGTGCAGTGCTGCAATACAGCAGATCTCAAATGTATTCATGAACTTAAGAAAATGTAGGATGAAAAAAGATGCTGCCATAAGAAAGCCAAAGGCTAAATTCACATGATGCTGACCCTGCTGTTCTGTTGTATTATTTATGGCAATATGGTAAATTAAATAGGTTTCACCTATCAGTAAGAAGATACATGTCAATTTACCCATAACATACTATCAGAATGGTGAATCAGGAATTCAATTAAAAGGGCAACATCTGCTAATTTTGGACTTTTTATATCTTCCTGTCACAATTTCTAGCAATCAATTTTCCAGCTCCATGAAAAAATACCAAATTTTTTTTTTCCCAAACTACTTCCCAAAGGGGGGAATTTTCAATCATGTGCAGCTTTAACAGGAGGCCAATTTAACATTTTCATTTATTTGAGCAGAGGCCCTTTCTAGTTAATGAATGAATGCTTTTTTTCAAAGTTTACCGCATGTATGAATAAATTTGTTTGCTAATGTGGATAAAAAGGTTTAATAATGCAAGACAAAATACCGACAAAACCAGATCCATAACAGATGTTGTGGAGTACAGGAGCCAACATATTTCCCATCATACAGCAGACAAGTAAAAACTAGAGCTATTCGCGCTCTTGTGGTGAAGAACTGAAGAGGGCGCCTATCATTCAAGGCCTGTTATCTCATCATCTCTCACCTGAGGAGTTAAACAGAGCCAGGCCGGTCCCAGGGAAGTAGCTGCCTTTTTGGATCTCATCGAAGCAGGGACGGAGCTCCTCATTAACGTCTATCTCCCAGGGGGTGCTGAGGTTCAGCCAGTTACCTGCTCGCACACAGCCATCCATCTCTGTCCGAAGCTGGGCATACAGAGAGAAAGACAGAGGTATAGGGTAATAGATAGCTTTGGGCCATACTACCATGAAGTGTTAGATCTAAGGCCATGAAATGTTCTGAGGTGCATTATAGAGAATGAATTGAAGATAATGAGACACATGCACAGTCATCATACTTGTGGAACAATATGTCAAGCATTTAACTCTAGGCCTGTGAACTGGTTCTACCATTAGACTTGCTCCTTTAAAAAGTAAGTATTAATGAGTTGAAGAATCTGTAGGATGTATTAACTCTGGGTATGTAAAAAAAACAAAAAACAAATATGCAAGTAACGTAAAGATGATTTAAAGAATCAAAGAAACACAGTCAGACCGGATTTAAAAGCTCCAGCTCTCTGACAAGGATTCCACCAAGTGAGAGACGCATTTTTCCTTCCAAGTTACAATCTTCTGGATTGGTGTGCAGTCCCAGCACCAATGCAGCTGTGCCGTCTACTTCCAACACCACAAAGACACCCTCGCTGCGAAGTTCCACCTGGTGGAGAGTGTGAGGCGGAACAGATATTAATATTCGTTTTGAGTATTAGACAAGAATTATACTACATGAGAAGTATCACACACAATTTAAGATGAACCTATCCCTAATTGACACGTAATATCCTCATGCAGTTTTTATAATGTTGCTGAGGTGTTTTCTGTTATTGCTTTGTGTATAAGCCCTGAAATGGTCAAGGAGATATGCCAGAATGCACATGTTTAAATGTTTACTGCAGGATCCTATACAATCAGCCAATGTCATTTTTTCTCCAGGGAATCTAGTATACTCTGTCGTTGTGACAGGGATACAGGACCCATTTACACAAAATAAGTTAAACAAGAAAAAAAAGAAAAAACACAAAGACTGGGTTCAGAAGAGGGAAGCGATATTTGCATGAGGGATGGCATTTCAGGTAAACAAATTGAGTGAGATCCCCAGTGTATAACTGGTCCTGTGGAGGTTTTACTAGTTTATGGCACAAAGTGGTACATTGTGTATCACAGAGAAAATGACAGAGCCCACAATGCGAATGGAGATCTGTCAGATCAGTCAACAACTGGATGCACCCCACTGCCTGCATTGTGCGGTCAGGCCTGCTACCTTGTGCCACTTTCCATCATTGAGCTTGGGGCCACCTGCCACACTGGTCAGTGTATTTGCTTTTCCGACTTGCATCTCAGGCACACCCCCCCTCAGTCCAAGCACAAACCAGTCTGCGCCCCCTTTCGTGTCTCCATAAAACACCACTCCCTCAGGGTCTAGTGTTCTGAACTCAAATGAGGACTTAATGCTGCAGAAGACAAATGGAAAGAAAGCTGGTGTGTTTACCACTTTTAGCATAACAGTTCATGACATTTTCAATGTTTTGCTTTATATCTGTTGATATCTAAATCTAAAATGCTACTTTCAAATGTCACAGAACTGGAATGATATGCATACATAGTATATGTATAGCAAGTATTTAATGTCATTACATGTCAAAGAATATGGTCGTTGACATATGATAATAATATGATGACATAAGTTTTACTGACCTGGTAATTTCTGTCAGGTTTGCACTGGTGTTCATCAAGGGTGATTTGGAACCCCATCGTTGGCCAAGATTGATGGACCCCCTTCCTGATATCAGTCGCTACACAAATCACAAAACACTCTCACACCTACACAAACAAAGCACACGACTCACACCACTTCTACATAGTCATCCTGCATTATCATATACAGAACACAGATGCATGGTACATACTACTATATAACTACACATACACAAACACAAAACATACTGCCACGGGCCATCATAGACAGCACACACAAATACTTTCACTCTCCCACACATACTCTAACACCACTCTTACACTCAATATTCACAGTCAAAATCCTATTAAGCAGTATTTCATATACACCCTTACACTCTCATACACGACATGACATTTTCAGAAGATAGAGATATTACATCTGGAGAACTGTTCAAACATGGTTTGAGCCCATACCAAAAGATAGTCTTTAATATAAAGTGATGTTTAGAATATAGAGTGATGTTTAGGATGATAAACCTTAGTTTTGACAATTTATGTATCTTAGTGCTTGTTTAATTTCCACCTAAGTGACATATCATACATCAAATTCAAAGAAATGTTTTTCAAAGAAAATTTGTGGTTTCAGCTGAGTCAAACTGTGCGCAAAATTCGGGATTCTTGTGATTCAGGAAAACTGAGGGTGTAGCTGTCAGATTCCTAAATTACAATTGAACTGAGCATGTGCTTTGTTGGCGGCAGTCAGAACCCAAAGTCCAATGCATTCCCCTTGACTGAGAACAAAGCCTGAACTGCATCAGTGCATTTCTGATCTTGATAACCCTTTTAAATTCATAACATTGTCATTGTAGCTACTTTGATCTCATTTTTAACATTGTGGGGATGTTGTGTGTGACGTGTTATGTGCTTACTGTGCTATAAATGTCATTGTGGTGGCAGGCCTACCTCTTTTTCAAGCAGCACAGTTACACCCAATACACCCAACTGTTTTTTAAATAATGTGCTTAGTCGTCACAACTGACTAGGATTTGTGGGATTTAAAAGACCTAAACTTGTACCTAAACGCATCTTACTGTATATGGAATGCATAAGAGGTCCACATAAGATTGTTGAGGATATGATAGCATTATTTTTATTTTAACACTTGGTAAAAATGCTAATTTGAGAGTTAGAAAATCACTGGCGACATGCTGAGTATTGACCCTGTTTCTTCAGAAAAGAAAGCAGAGATCAGGTAGTATAAAAAGATGTTCGGGTAACACTTCATGTCATGAGTCAGGCCCACGGTGTATAAAAGCTGACTTACTGTTCTGTCCCTGCTTCCGCTTCCTTCAACTGCTTGTCCCAAGCAAGTGGAGCTCATACAGAGCAGTAGCAGTATGACCTCCCAGGGGCCCATTCTTCAGCACGCTCAGATATTCAGCAGGTGTCCGACAAACTATGGCAACCCTCTTCTCCGCGGTCTCTCTGCAAATGCATGAATAAGCCGGTCCTGTCTTTGACCCTGTGAACAAATGATTGTCACTGCTGCATGTTTGCCAAGAAAGGTAAGAGAGTAAACATGTTGAAATCACAGTTCTGCTCTACCTACACCAGAATTATCGATCATGGGTATTGTATATTTGTTCCTGAATTAGTTTGTGAGTGTGTGTGCGTGTGTGTGTGTGTGTGTGTGCATGTGTGTGTAAGAGAGAGAGAGAGAGAGAGAGAGAGAGAGAGAGATTAGGGGAGGTGCCTGAGCAAAGATCAGTAGTCATGACTGTGTTTGGTTCAGGAACTGGCCTTTTTGTTTTATTATAATGCACTGTGTCTTTCTTATGTACTGACATCATATTTGTAATTGAATGAATTTCCTGTTTGTTTCTTTACTATTATTCTGAACATCATGCAACAAACTGAGCAATAATTATGTCATTTGCAAACTTACCAAATTACTGAGCCATTGCAGTTGAAATTTACGAACTTCAAAATGGCAATGAGATCACCATACCAAGAAATTAGTTTTAAATAATTTTAGGTTTTGGAATATGATATATCCAAAAACATTACTCATGTACTCTGATAATTGTTATTTGGTATTTTGAATAACATCTGGATGAGGTATTTTAGTACAAGCAGGAAGCAGAACTTTGAATGTTGCCAGTTTAGGACCCTTACCAGCCCCTGAATATAAAGGAGAACGAAGCAGGTTTCCCCACTCCACCGGTCCTCCAACTTTCTAGGGATAGGATAAACGGCTAAATCTGTGTTTGCTGGGTCAGTGCCCTTTACAAAATAGCTGACTTCTGCTGGCCAGTTACGGAGAAACCTTGACTTGCTCTGTGTTAGCTTTGACTGTATGTGTTCAGAGCGTGGGCGTGTTCTTTATTTCTTCGGGCTGGCACCTTTCCTGTTTGTTTAATGAAATGTTGGTATCCATTTCCAAAAGAAATTGTAGCTTTTCATAAATATCTATCACTAATCTATCACTAAAAAATAACTTTTTTTATTTTTTACAAAATTTGTTCTTCAGGATTATGTCATAATACATAGTGACCCATTTGATTTCATGTACTTATGTGCTGTTCTCATCTTCTCATAGCAGCAATTTGATAACTGACCAGAGAGCATGGGTCTTCTGAACAAATTAGCCTCAGGGAAGAACTCAGTGTAGACAGCACTGTTGCCTCACACCCAGAAGGACCCCGGTTTGAATCCTGGGCGGGGCATCTCTGTGTGGAGTTTGCATCTTCTACCCATGCCCCCATGGGTTTTTGCTTCGATTTCTTCCCACAATCCAGAGATATGCAGGTTTGTTTACTTTTTTAGCTTTGCTGTGTTCACAATCACCCCAAGTACACGATTTCAGGCAACTAGCTACAAAATGTAACTAGCAGGATAGAGTAAATGGTACTTATAGGTCCAACTGAAAACATGCCAACTCTGCATTGCTTTTCATCCCCTGTGTGAATTTTAACTGACGCCATCGAGGAAAAGCTATTCCAAAATCGATTCTGGTTCTTTGAATGAGCCCTCTCAGCTTGATGTTTCGCCTCACTGTACTTGAGCTTTTTCACATACGCCATTGCAGTAGCTAGCTACAAAAACTCTGCTTAAGCCTACCCAACAGGCTCTAAAGGCCCAATCCTCTCTAGCACTGACACCAGGTATAATATTTTGTTTTTCAAAAAATGTGTTTTTTTTCCTGTCATTCGTTTAATGTAGTTAAATGCTCATTTGAATAATTTTACTTTTGTTTGTATAACTTAGTCTAAGGTTCAGTTGGGTAGTTGACTTCAGTCATGTCTGAATTTCTTGCACTTGCCTTCTAGGGAATTACTGCTCTTCGATCACTGATCTTTGTACTTGTGTTTACATTGTAAGTCACTGGATAAGAGCACCTGCTTAAAGTCAGGAAGGGAATCTATAGGCTCCCATTTCTCCATTGTGTATCCAGCTAGTGCAGTGGTGTGTCCTATGGCACAGATTGAACCCAGGCCGCATATGCTGGCTACAGCATAGAGTTGTGAATAATTACATTGGGTTGAATGAATTATTATGAATAATTTTCTGTAGCATCACCCAGCGAGGGTAGGCTTCAGTCCGCATAGTAGCAGCCCAGCTGGCAGTTGAAGAATAAGCAATTGGCTAGCCTTGCACATTTCAGGATGAACCTTTTAGTGGACAGCCTCATTGAATTGATGGGGGATGTTGCCAGATGTTAACTGTTAGCGATCACAAAACCTTATTGAAGTTTTCACAATTTTGCAGTAAGAATGTGACGCATAGGTTGTGGTGCTTAGCAACATTGTAGATATGTTTTTACAATTCTTTTTGCCACTCAAAAGTACAATTTTCCAGCTATGTTGTAAATCGGTCAAGATCACACTTAAACCTTCTCCACAAAGAAATTATTTAAAAACAAATTTGTAAATTAACAAAATTACAAGAACATAAAATTTCACAGCTTTCCTAATAATGTTATTTGCCTTGCTGGATACTAACGTTACAGGCTTACTGGCTAGTATCATACTACTGGATTATGGCTGTGGACTTTCAGTTCAACAGGAGCAGACACAAAAATAACGGTCTCCTGGTAACACTAGTCTTGTAACACAGAAAAAATCTCATTACTATATTTGCAACACAACAAAGTATTAAGAAAAGAACAAATTCAACTTTAGCTGAAAATTCCATCTGTGACCCCTTCAAAATGCTAGTTTGACTCAAACATTATGAGTATTTAAGCACACATATATGTAGTAGTACATATTTAGGAGTACAATACTAAGCACACAAGTGCAGGTAAATTATCAATTTGCTGAAACAATTAAACTGATGCTGGTACCCCACTTCAGCAACAATCACCCTGTTACAACAGCATAATGTACTCAGACTGGTATAAAAGCATGCCTTGGGGAATTGTGAATCTGTCCCACTAAGATGCTTAACATACTTTACATAGCTAAGATCACATTGTGTTTATATATCTCTATCTAGTGGTAAGTAACTGACATTACACCAATGTGAATTTTTTTGTGAATCTGTTTTACCAAGCGGGATTACTGAGTTAGCTGGATAGCTGAACTGAATAAAGCCCAGATCTCTCCCAAATCTGAACACGGACTGAAGTAAAAAGAGATACTTCGAGTTTTACTCAGCACAGTTCTCTTGCGCAGTAATCTTGCTTCATGAAATATCTCCCAGATTTATGCACTCTATACAAGTATTGTTGCACTAATTTCATTTTAAGAGCAGTGCCTCTACTCATTAAATCATGACTATACCATAGGTACAAATGGCGAATTGTGAATATAGTAAATTATAAATTGAAACTGTTATACATTTGCAATGACTATGTTCATGTATGACTACCAGCATGTTTTGCGGTACAAAACAGCGGTACCCCACAATACAGAAATAACATTTTCAAAATGTCACCTCCATACACTGTCACAATGAATATTCCTACAGTACTGCGAAAACATTTATATACAACATATCTAATTTATTGAGTAAAAAGAGGCACAAAATATGTTGGGTTGTCAGGTTAATACTTTATTTGTTTTGATTGTTGCAAGAAGAGAGAGTGGGGGAAAAGGAGAATCAATACAGAGAAAGAAAAATGATGGAGAAATGAAACATTTGGGGTATATGGGGCAATCTGTGGCTACAAGCCTTTGTATCAGATTAAGTTAGGAGGTGGTCAATGAACATTACAACCTCACAATGCTTTAAAAGCCATCCATAACTCTGTGGGCTGTTCAAACAATTATACATTATTACTCAGAAAATTAAGCATTACCAGACAGTAGGCACATGACTTCAACAGTGAATATCAATAAATGTCAACACATCTAGCCACTGTCTATTTCTCCAGCTCCATTGCCAATCACATAATCTGAAAAATCCCTAATTCATTCAATGAAAGGGGGGAAGATTTGAATCATTCTTGTTCCTCACCAATACCAAAATAAAGAATTATATAGATATAATACTCTAAAATTGACATGAACATTTATGTCTGAAAACTCAGCTGTAATTCCTTCAGCATACCAATATTTTCCTATCTTTGCTGGTTTTCAGGCTTTCTCTAAGGGATCATATTTTATGGAATTAAGAAAAACACTGGAATTAACTTATTGAACCCCAAGAACTTTCCATACCAGTGGAATATATGAATACCTGCTCTAGGGTTGTTATATTTCATAGGCGACCAAATTGTCACAGTGACATATCACTGGGTTAGGAGACATCAATAGCTGCCACTTCAAACTAGTTTTTGTGTGCAGGGGTATGTCTGTTTAATAACTTTTTAAGACCCTGATCAAAAATGCGCTCAAGATGTTGCAGTATGATTGCAACAAGTCTAGGCTATATTTCACCTTATTGGTTTACTCACAAAAAAGAGGCAGGAGATTTGACTGGAGCATAATTGAAAACGTTAGTTAGCATTACACCCTGGATATATAGTGCTTAGGCAGATTTATTTTGGTTTTCCTTTTTTCTCAACACAAAAGGCTTGTAACCACACCCAAGTGGTGCCATATGAGCTCCTGCAGTTTGTCACGCTGTGCTCGGTGCCCTCCGGAAACTAACAGTGTTGCGGTTTCTTCACACACTTTCGGACGTACAAACTTCAAAGGCAGGGTGTAAAGTGCTGGGACATGGGGAGGGGGGCAAGGTTGGACAGCTCCCATACTGACTGAGGAAAACTGTGGCAGCTGCTCTTTTTGGTTTAATATTTTGGAACATAATGGGAGAAAACAGGAGATGAGTAGAACAGAAAATAAACAGAGACGGGGGGAAAAGAACAGACTGACAGGAGCAAGTGCGAGATATTGGAGTTGATACTGTAAGGAGGCAAGTGCTGCTCATGCTTTGTGATTACAGAACCCAAGTTTCTTGAAATGTTTCCTATTGACTACAGTATATATACCAGACTTAAACATGGAGTGGCTGTGACTGTTTCATCTGTCATTATTCAAGTCAGTAAAAAATAATCCATCTACCTTTTGTTTTGTTTTCAACTTCGTTCAACACGTGACTAAATTACATTCATGTTTCTGTGTACTCAAAACCCTTTTTTGCAGAACCCTCTTCTGTCTGGCAAAAGGGGGAAATGTAAAACGAACAGAACATCATATAAAAAACAAACAAACAAACAAATAAAAATGCAGAGATACACGTAACAGTAAAGCCACAAGGGGTATGTGGGGTTCTCCGTTGCAGCGGACGTTATGCCCGGCCTTTTTTCCAGCTAGGGACCAGGTCTAATTTTGATGACATCATCCCCTCAATTTGAACACAGCAGACACAGGAGGAAACATAAAGAGCTGGAAGGACCAAAAATACTGGACAATCTCTGACTGCTACAGTGCCTGTCCAGCATGTATCAATGTACAAAGTTGCTCACACAAACTCCCCCTTCTCATGAATATCCAGGAGGGTTTTTGTTGCTGCTGAAAAAGCTCCATTAAAGATACAAACCTGGCTGCACTTTCCCTCCATGTGACTCTACTGGGATAACACAGACGTCACTGTGTTTCCGTCTCTTTCTCCCTTGCTCCCCACTCTCAGTAGACCCTTATACTCTCATTCTCAGCCAAGCAAATGGAGTGTGTCTTTGGGGACACTGGGGACAAAAGAAAAAGGCCACTAAAGATTAGTTTGACTGATTTTTTTAAAATTACTGGAAGAGATGAGATGAGTAATAGGAGAATTGGAAGTACATGACCTGGCATCTGTTCTACAGTTCTTGCCCAGTGGCCAGTTTCACATAAAGTCATATAAGCTTCATTCTGTTAATGACGGTGTGTCCACTGTTATGAACAATGTTTAACTTTAGCATGTCAAGCCGCTTTGTGCAAACTCTAAAACATAAAAAACTAAAGGAGACCCTCAAACTGGCTTTATGCTACCTGGCCACTGTGTTCTCTGTTAGTAGAGGTATCACAAACTTTCAAACTTTGCACTTAATGGTGGGTTACCTTTCTTGCTATTACATAACCTGTTCCAGCCATCTAGCTTCTGGGATTGCTACTTCATAATTTGCAGGGTGGACTGTGGATCTAATATTTCTACACACTGACATACAACAACTTGACCATAGCACAGGAATGATGGTCAGACCACAGATCTCCCTGGAATGGGTCATTACTTCAGCAGATGGGCTTGCACGCACGCACACACACACACAAACACACACACACACACACACACACAAAGACACACACAATCAAACACTAGAGCAAGCACTTATGTGCACACAAATGCATGTATCTACATGTACATACTCAAGTGCTTGCACAAGTATGAATCTGTAATACGCACATATATGAATGTGTATGTGAACATGCGTGCTAAGACACACGCACAAGTGTGCGCATACACATGCATACACATACGCACAAGTTAATTCAACCACACACATATGTACATGCACACCCCCACATTCACACACTGACAGTCAAGTTACACTCTTAACTCCACTACGTAGAGTGATGGCCTTTCAGACTCATCCCTTTTCTAAAACATAACCAGTCTGTTTTTTTTTTTGTTTTTGTTTTTTTCTTTTGCGGTCACTATAAAGGGAAGCAGACTGAACTAATTTTTGCAAAACACACACCCTGTTAGCTGTTATTATTGTTATATTATAGATATTATTATTATAACAATTCTGAAAGACAGTTAATCGAGCTCTAGTACTACTACAGAAAGAAAGAATAAAAGGAGAGAGGTGTACTGGAAGTGCTAGCTGGATAGGGGAGGGAGAGGGGTGTCTTTCTTTGTTTGTCCTACATCCTCCCCCTTTGAATTCCCCCTCCAAACCCCTCCACCCTTTACCCCTCCTCTAAAGTTGACTAGGTCTTATCACTACTTAACTTTACAAAAGAGAGGCAGGGATTGTTCAAGTGCATTCAGTCACCATGGAGCAAAGACACCTCCCTCAAAAGCCCGCCCATCATTTTAAATATTCCACTGCTGTGTCTCCTCCTATGGGTTGGTGCTGTCCCGCTTCTTGTTGTTGCCACTGCTGTTGCTGTAGTGGCTTGGGTTGGCCATTACATGGTGTGGCACCATGCCTGCATATGGGCCAGCAGCATAGTTGAAGAGAGCTGGCAGGAAGGGCAGTGGTTCCACCTTTTCCTCTGGGGCCATCATGTTCAGAGCCATGGGCAGAGCAGCCAGGTTGTAGGGGTAGGCGAGCAGCTGTGGGCTATACAGCAGGTGGTAAGGGTCAGGATAGAAGGGTAGCTTTGATAAGTCCCCATTGGCACCCATCTTTCCCAGTGGTCCAAAAGGAAGAGGGTTGGTTGGATAGGACACAAGGATGTTGTCTTCATGTTTCTTACTGGAGCGGCAACCCCCAGGCATGATAAGAGGCAAAGGAAACTCCTGGACTGGGTACTTAGCCTCGCCACAAGAGCCTGTAGTTGCTGATGAGGGGGCCTCATCAGGTTCAGTCTCCGATTGAGGCAGCCTGGAATGAAGCAATGTGTTAGTAGAGGCATTCTCATTCACCCCAGAGGAGCATGATGGTAGATGAAGTCCCTGTCTCTCAGAGCCCCGGCTGCTATGCAGTGAAGAAGGTGCCTCCAGATGTGCCCGTGCCAACAGGTCAGAGGCATTTGGGGAACGATGGGGTGATTTGGAGTGTCTCTGTGAAACAGTGCTTGCAGGGCTATGTATGATGGAGTACTCTGGAGATGGTGCTGGAGTCTCTACCTCCTGCTTAGGCACTAGGAGAGTTGTCTCCCTGTCTCTCTGCTGCTCTTTCTGGACCTTTACCTTCCCTTTGGCAGAGTGACTCAGCTCCCGCTCCCTTATTATAGAAGCCACTGTTAGATCCTGTGCATGGACAGTGTTTGAGCTTCTGGATATAGCTGGTAACCTGAGGTTCTGAGCAACCCGGGGCTCCTCCAGTTCAGCTGGGAGCCTCATAGGCACCCGACTGGGTGTGCCCTCAGTCTTTGAATCGGCAGTTACTCCACGCTGTGAATCCTCACCTCCGCTGGTCAAGGGCCCTGCTATTTCTACATTGGATCTTCCATGCAATCGCATAGTCCCACACACAGAAGTGTCTTTTACTTCTTCCATTTGTACTGGGCTGCTTTTACAGTTGATCTGACCCTCTGCACTTCTTTCTCTGGAGATTTTATAGGAACAAGTTGGGTCAAGGATGTCTTTTCTGCTCAAAACCAGGACACTATGAAGGCTGGTCGATGAGGCTTCAAGTCTGTCAAGTCTTGAGCTGGGGCTGGTTTGAGGAAGCTCATTGTACTGCGGACTGGCGTTGCTGGCAGAAGTAGGTCCTTTGTCTTTGTGCTCTGAATCACCAAAGGGCCCGAGTGTCTGAGGTTCTGCTTTGCCTTCACGTGAGAAGTTAGGATCTTGAGACTCAATGTTATCAAAAGGCAGAGGGGCCACCTTGGGATAATTGATGACTGGGATAGCCTGAGCATGATCATTTTTAGCCTTTGACTCTATGCTTGATGATGGCTCTGCTGATGCTGTAGACAGTGCCTCTATGACGGGGGCTATAGCCCCACATTCATGCTCTCCATCTACAGAGGGGCTGTCAACCTCATGCCGTTTAGTATGACGACCCAGCGCAGCAGCTGTTTTGCACACTTTACCACAGTGGGGACAGATGTGTCTCACAGAGGGTCTCCGACCAACACGACCGGGACTACCTTTTCCAGGTACAGCCTTCTCCACTTCGGTCTCCATCACCATGTCCACATCTGTGTCAACTGGTTGATTTTGTGACAGGGAGGAAATGTGGTCAACTTGGACATGCTGGGTTCTCTGGTGCTCATCCAGCTGGGCCTGGGAGGAGAATGACTCACGACACTTCAGGCACACAAACTCCAGTAGGTGTGTTAACTCATGCTTGTCCCGCTTTCGGGCAGTGGAAAACCAGCGCCCACAGGTCCCACACTCAGATGCCCTCTTCATTGTTTGGTGATGCTCTTGTCTACTTGTGCAATTGGCTTCTGTGAGTGACTTAGTGGGGCGTATCCTACTCTGTGATTCATTTTCCTCTGCAATGTCCTGTTGCTGTTTGTCTACTGAGAGACCTGAATTAGTGTTTGAAGATTCTTCATGCCTTTCTGTTCCCTCTTTTTTTACTAGTTCTTCCTCTACTTCCTCCTCCTCTTCCTCATCTTCCTCCCCCTCCTTAATGCTGTGGTCCGTGAGCCTCTCTGTCCTTCTTATTAACCTCAAGGAACGCTTATAACGCAGGTGACGCTGCCAGGTAGACTTCTTCACTTTTTGTACATGCAAGGATTTTCGCTTGGGTTTGTAGGAATAGTAAGGCCGCCACAGGTTGTCCTCTGCATCCTGGTCACTTTCCTCCTCTCTAACCTCCTGACGGAAATAGTATTCCCGGACTTTAGCTATCTTGGGCGCTTTGGGGCTCTTCCTCCCAGGCTCCCCCTCTTCCTGCTCACTGGCACTGCGGTGCAAACGATGTCTGTGACGGTGGTGGTGGGCATGGGTGTGGTAGTGTTCTGTTGGGTCTTGTGAGCTGGCATCAGTCTTTTTGGCTTTGCTTGGTGATAGACTCTTGTCTCTCATAAGGTCTGTCTCAGAGATGCTCCGCTTAACAATAGCCTCCTCCCCAATCCGCACAGTGATCTGGCAAAGTGGCGCAGAACCCCTGATCTCTGCCACCCCTGCTACGCAGGCTGGCTTTGCTGTGTAGGTCACTCCCTTGTTGTGGGCTCTGCGGCCCTTCTGAGGTTTACTCTTTTCTTCCCCTGCCACTACCTCCTTGTCCCCCTCTTCCTCTGCAGTGGATACTCCCTCCCCCTCTTTCTGAGACTGGACATAGTTCTTCAGTACCTGCTTTTTCATGGGTCGATGGGCTGCTTTAGAGGGTAGTTGACTGTTTCCAGAGGTTGAATTTGAGTTTAGGAAGTTTCTGTCGCCCCCAGAGGAGATTTGGTTGCTGTGGACAATGACAGAGGAGGAGATAGCGGTACCATGCTTGATGACCGAAGGTTTAGGATGTCCATAGGTGATGACGGAAGAGACGGGAGCCTTTGAGCCACAGTAGTCCCTTGATAGTTGTATATTCCTGCTGCCCGGTAGGATACCACCCCCACTACTGCCTGCCTGCTCTTCATCAGTTACCTCTTCCTTAGTTATCCTCAAGTGCCCCTCTGACTTAGCATCTGTGAGTTTTGAGGGTTCCCCCAGACCTATGCTGTCTGAGTTAACTCCAAAGGTGAACTTACTGGGGTCAGCAAGTAAATCTGTGGGATGGCTGTCATTGATGAGTGACTGTAGCTGACTGGGACCCAAGGGTGTAGGCAAACTACAGTCCAAGGGTAAGGACAAGGGCTTTGCAGATTCTGGAGGCAACAGCAGACTTTCTGTAAGGGACTGACTATATGTCTTGTAGGGTCGTTTCTGGGAGCGCATTGGTAGCAGCCGGTATAGCTTGAGGGCATTGACCTTCTGCTTGTAGCCACCATTAGCTGTCTTCTCACTGGAGATGAGGCCAGGGCTGATACCATGAAAGGCCTTCTGGTGAGTTTTGAGGTTGTAATAGGTGGCAAATGCCTCCCAGCAGAAGATGCATTGGTAACGCCGTTCACCTGTGTGCCAGACCTCATGCTTTGTACGGTATTCTGCAAGGGCAAAGACCTTATCACAGAAGTGGCAAGGGTACTTGCGACGCCAGGAGTGCACATTGGAGTGACGCTTGAGGCTAGAGAGTGTCATGTAGGAGCGCTCACACACAGTGCAGAAGTAAATTATGTGTCCATCCACCACCTTTACAAAGTGGTCCTCCTCAGCCAGCAGATCAGCTCGAGGGAAGGGGCGGTGGTGTCGTCCCAGGAAAGGGCGTCCTTTCTTCAAGGGTCGCCCAGGTCCAATGCGACCTTGCTCTGGCTGCCCCTCTTGTCCTCCTCCTTGATCACTCTCCTCAATGTCCTCTTGTGGTTCCTGCTTGGTGGGGGCATGCAGGGCAGGTGAAGCATGTCTACAGACAGCCTCATGGGATTGCAGTCTCTTGTTGTGAATGAAGGCTTTGCCACAGTGCCGACAGCTGAGAGCTCGCCCCCCACGATGAAGCCGCATGTGGACAGTGAGGGAAGAGGCAGAGCTGAAGAGGCGGTGGCAGACCCCACATAGGAGTTCAGGCTCTGAGGACACAGATAAGGAGTCCTTGGGTGGTGGGGGAGTGAGAGGAAGAGGAAGAGGGTTAGGTTGGGTCAGGCTTGGTCCTGTTGATGGGCTTTCTGTTCTCCCCTGCTTGACTCCTGAACCACGATCAATTCTGTCTGGCTCTAGTGCCCCCTGGCCCTGGAAGGCCATGGCGCTCAGGTTGAACAGGATCTGTGCTGTCTCTGTGGTGGAGCACTCAGAGTCCATGCCTGCAGGGAAGCTGTCACACTTCCCTCCTGCTGGAAAAACCAGTCCTGTCCTGTGAGCAGGCAACAGTGGGAGGTTCATAAACTGTGGAACAGTGCCGGTCACTGAGGAGGGGGATGCGGATGGGGGATCTTTCTTGGTAGGTGCAGTTAGGTCAATGGGGGAGGCTGAGGAGGTTGGTGAATGGCCAGGCATATGCTGTATTTTCTTATCTACCTTAGTGGCTAACTTCCATGAAGTCTCCTTTGGGTCTGTTATGCACGCAGAAGAGGATGGGGAGTGGGAAGTGGGGGCGTGATTTTGTGCTGAGAGGTCAGGGAAAGGCACACTGAGGGGAACAGAGAAATATGTTTTTGAGCTCTTGGCAATGCCAACTTTGTCTGTTCCTTCCATTCTGTCAGTTTTATCCTGCCCGATCTTGCTTTTGAAAAGACTCAAATCTTTCTCCTCAAGGCCAGCCAAAAAAGGCACGCCCAGGCTTCGGCCTGCCTCAGAGAGCTGCTGTGTCCCCTTTGAACTGTGCTGGGGAACACGGGAGGTGTAGATGTATTCCAGCAGGTCAGACAGCACTCTAGATTGAAGCTGGGGCAATTCCAGCACCCTGTCCTTCCTAGGGAGAGCAGATTTTGAAGGGGAAAGTGAAGGAGCTGGAGGTGGAGAGGACAGCAGCTCACGGAAGTAGGGACTAGATGCGGCCAAGATACTCTGATGTGCACGGAATTTGGCGTCGTCAGAGGCGATAAGTGTGATGTCACAGAAGGGTGCAGGGCCAGCCAGCCGCTGCTCGTTCAACTGCGAGAGGAGTGTGCCTGCATGGAAGGGGTCCCAGACCTCTGCCTGGGACACCATGACCGCGCCCCAAAACCTGCAAAGAAACAGAACAGACATAATTCATCACACACATATGCATATTCATTGGAAAATATACATATTTTTGCTGGTAACTGCTAAATCTGGCCAACAGTTAAGTAACTGGCCAATATACTGGAGCAGTCTTGTTACATCTCTGTTATACGTACAGGCATCTGTTGAATGAATCTGTAGGTTAGATCTATTGCTCCAGGTTAGGAGAAAGTAAAAACCAAAACAAACTTCAAAAATCAGAAGAAATAACAGCCAAGAAGGTAGGTTACCTTTTTGGTAGTATAAGTTCACTGGTTAATGAATGTACAGATGTTAGCCGCAGTTGCTCTACTTAAATGCTTGTACATTACTTCCTCATGATTGGAAAAGTAGCTTCAGAATTTATTTGCAGCCGCATATTTACAAAAATAGAATGACTGCACATGGACAGAAATATATAACAAAATAAAACCTAATGAACTGTGTAAGGGTTAGCTTTAATGCCATGTAAAAAATGTGTGGCGGGCAGGGGGGCAGAGGTTGAGGGGCACCATTTACAGCAGAACAGATTTTGGTTTCAGCCCGGCAAGACTTTGGACGGCATTTTGGAGGTGAGCTCCACTATGCCACGACATTCCCTTCACATTCCCTAATTGAAAGCCATTCAGATTTAATCAAGATTTCCTGAAATAGAGTGCTGACTTATACATAGCCAGGAGAACCTAAAATAGGCCCACTCCAAACAGGAAGAAAAAAAGGCCAATTTCCATCGCAAGCAGCTTGCTGCCTTGGGCAATCGCTCGCATCCTCTGGCTGGGGCACAAGACTAACCTTTTGGGGAGGGGGGTTGTTTTTTCCGCTTTCTGTATCCGGCCTGATTTGTCGCAGCCTAGCTAGGGAAGACAGGCACACCACTCCCACTTTGCAATTTTAATTCAGCCAAGATGGCGGAAATGCATTTCATTTCTTTTTAAGATTCATATTAGAAGAAGAACCTCTAATATGCAGTGTTAGGGTATTTAATTTTTTCTGTGACGCATATGCAGCAAGTCTATGAGGGAGAATAGCGGTTGGACCATAATGATGCGACAGAAGAAAAATCCTCTGTCATGCTTTTCCGCCTGCATTTCTGCCCCGTCGGCCCAAGCAGCAGGCAGGCCTCTGTAAAATTCCACAAGCAGCCCTGAACAGACAGAAACTAGGTCAGCACTGTTATTGCAGAGAGAAGAGGAGGGAGAGAGAGAGAGACTGAGGGACACTGGAAAAAAGAACTAGCATAGTTCACTGTCACACTGATGGACAAACGGACACACATCAACACTGATACACAAACAGCACTGATGGATTAGAAGACTACTCAGACCAATGTAGTATATAAACACTGCAAACACAGACACAAAAGACTTATGGACACTATACGTACTGATATACCGATAACTGAGTTTTACACGGCCACTCTGATAAACAGACAAACAAATGGGCAGGAACTGACAGAATGGTATCCAGGAAACTCTATTTATATTCAGACACAAGCACACAAACTAGTACGGAACCGGATGAGTTTTGAGGTTCAAAAACTCCCAGTTTTATACAGCATTTTCTCTGATTTGCAGTGGATGACAAAGCTAGCCCACCTCCCCCTCAGTTTTTCTCTCCGTCTCCCTCTGACGCACGTAGTGCCTCTCCACAAACAGGTCCTGCACAACAGACTGGCCAAGCGTGACAGGGGTGCCTCGCTCTCCCCTCCCCCTCACACACGCTCAGTCTGACCCTGTGAGCTCTGCCAATCCAGCCCTGAACCTACAGAGGCCGGCACGGCACAGCTCCGCCTCTTTCTGCAAACTGAGCCCTGTTCACAAGCAACACTAGAGCACTGTGGGCTACCAGCATAAGCTCAGAATGACCAGGGCCCCAAACGCTCAAAATTCCGTGATCACAGATCAGTCCATTGGCTTAGCCTACATAACGCAACTGAAGCCAAATACAAATCTTTACGTTTCCGCCAATATCGGACTCTTTGTTCAGGAAATTATAAAAGGCCTGTACTGTCAGGCTATACATTTCAGTTACTTTCCTAAACTAAACGTACGCATGTGAAAACATCATTATTTACTGTTCTTAATATCTGTGTTGCAACTGTTTAGTATAGTATATCTTTTTTGCCTAAGGCCAGCCTGCGAAGCCCTGAATCAACAAGTACACACACGCGTACGCACACACGTTCACACACTCATATATAACATGTAAGCATAATACCTAATGAATGAAGGGCAGTATGAAAGTATTAGTTCAGCACATCAAAGAAAATGGTAACTAAAATTCAGTTATTAACACTTAAAAAAGGGTACCACACTGCACTATGTACACCAACAATGTTGTGCGTTGGTGACTAAATATTAGTCATCAAGTGCGTGTGGACACACTTGAGATGAGAGAACATGATAGATTTGTGCAGGGTAATCAGCTGAAGGGAGTGGAGATGGAAATGGGAAAGTATGAGTTTTGCCTGTCTCTGTGCTGGTCACTGCAGGGGCCCGGCCTGTCAGGGCAGCAGTTGGACTGTGAAGAGGGGCCTGTCTTTAGAGCCTGAACTCTGGACAACCTCCGGCCAAAAAACATCACCGAGCCAGCCAGCTGAGAATTGAGGGGAGGGAAGGGGGGATGTGGGGTGGTGGGGGGAGGCTTACTTCAAACACAACTCTTCCTTGTACAGATTTCATGGTTTCCTTGTCTTTAAGATCTTACACAGCATGCCCAAACCATTTTCCTGAGAATAAACTGTGGTACCGTGTTGATTTTGCATGCCACTCCACGCTCTGCTGAGTCCATCCATGTAAAATGGCGTACTTTTACATGGTCTCCCAGAGTTCAACCCAACAAATAATTCCCATAATTCTGTCACAACAACTGAATCATGGGCAGTACATGAAAGGGTATGATGAACAAATGCATGAGGGCAAGAAATGCCATACAAGATTAATGTCAGTTCACCAAATCATTTAAATCTTTCAGCGTGTAGATTCCTTGGTTCCACAACACAGACCACCAAAGTGTTCATCAAGCTGACAAACACACAGGACTGACATAAATGTCCACTTTCATCTTGAATTTTACAATGACTCTTGGTGCCCAGGTCAAACGAGTGAAGTGATAATTGCCACGATGGTACAAAAATGTTTGAAGCAATGCAACAGTGCAGAATGAAAATTGAATGTACATGCAACTGCATGGTTTCCTCCATGTTTGCTGGTGTTGCAGAACAACCTGTGCACAATCAAAGACTGGAAACTGGTGATCAAAAATATTTGATAGCATTGAGCAACTGTGCTCATTGTCTCCTGACCTCTGACCCAGTGCTCTATGCTTTTATGAGACAGTTTTCCCTTATACAATGAGAATAAAAGCTGGCTAGAGGAGCCTTGACGAAGAGGAATGTGGAAATATTTGGCAGACCTACTTTTTTTTCTTGTTTTGGGAAGGGGGGGGCAAGGAAATAACAGCAGGACTATGACGTCAATGTACCCTCCTAGTTTTTGCAACAAGCTCCTTTCCAAAAAAACTAAAAGGTGAAAAGAGAAAGTAGTCATTCTTATGACAAGGCAAATGAGTAGTAGAAGGGAGAACCAGGAGCAGAATACTCTACCTAGCATATGCACCCTTCGGGAAGCATGTATGTACATGTTACACTGAACTCTCTTTGTTATTATTTTAACAAATCGATGGAAATCAAACCATCGCAACGAGGGAAGGCTTCCAAAATACAAAGACAGCCTCCTTTTTTAAAATCTTCTTTGACGCCCTCTTAGCCCACTCCTGAGGTGCGATCCGGAGCAGTTTTAACCTACGCAGAGTTCTTAATATTGGAAGTTTCTGCTTTTTACATCGCAATCACTAGACGAGTCATCTCGCTCCTGAAAAAAGCACTGCGTGGTGTGCGAGTGAGACAGAGGAGGATGAGGGAGAGGAGGATGAGGGAGAGGAGGGCCCTCATTAACCGCACACACACATGCGTGCGCACACATACAGACACGCACTAACGGAAAAAAACACTTCGCTTTCCCCCTTCCTTACAAGACAAAAACAACAATAACAATGGAGCGATTGAAAAAACAGGCTAAAAAAGAAAAAGAGAGAAATGAATCGGTCTAAGATTCTTCTCCTCCCTCTCTTTCTCTGGTAGGTAAGCACACAACAAGACGACAACGTACCTCGGAAAACCTCCTGCTGCATCTCTGCTGCGATGTGTTCTCTCTCCTCTCTCTCTCTCTCGCTCTCTCTCACTCCCTCTTCCTCGTTCTGTGTGTGTGTGTGCGTGTGCGGTGTGTGTGTATGTGTGTGTGAGTGCAGAGAGAGATGGCGCACACACAGGCAGCAGTGTGTAAAGACAGAGGGCAGGAACGGCTCTCGCTCTCTCTCTCCCTCCCTCTCGCTCTCTCCCTCTCGCTCCCTCTTGCTCCCTCTCTCTCGCTTCAGTTTTGCCTCGGACACATGATTCTTGGTGTTTTTGCTTTTTCCAGTGAGTGAATTCTTTTTTTGTACCCCCCAAATTCTTTTTCCTTCCCCGCACCCCTCCTCCTCTGATTCCAATCCTATTTTTATTTGGAAGTGTTGTTCTTCCTCTCTGTCTCTCTTTCTCTCTCTCTCTCTCTCTCTCTCTCGCTTTCTCACACACACACACACACGCACACACATATACATACACATTACTTTATATACACAAAGCTCAGAGATAGATAGATAGATAGGGAGAGAAAGACGGGGGGGGGGGAGGGAGGGAGGGAGAGCGAGAGGACGCCATTTAAGCAGTTTGTTATGAGCACTGCCAGTCCCCAAAATGGCTGAAAACAAACAGGAGCCATGCCAACAAAAAAGACTGGGCAGAGAGGGGGGAGACGAGGAGAGAGAGAGGAGGGAGGACAGACAATAGTTGGAATAGATGCTCGGTTCCCTAAATGCGCGAAGTTGCTGAAACGAGAGAGATCAAAGAGTGGGAGAAAAGGGCAGAGATGCACGCTGGTCTCAATTTTCGTTTTTTTTCTACTGCTTCCGTGAAGAGAGTGACAGTTTATGGCAAGTGCCAGAGTGGTCAAGTGCAACTAACCTACATTTTTCAATATTTCAATTCACTTCTGAATATGAATATGAATGTACATGCAGCTGACAATATTCACCTGTGCAGTGTTCATATTTGAGAGGCAAGGCAGCACCTGTTTCTCTTGTCTCTGTCCAACCCCACCTTCAACTCGCACATAAAGTCGCGCTCGGGTTGAGTCTCCTCCAGTGCAAGCTACAATCTCACATATCTGCCCAGACAGCAGTGCTACGCACAAGGGGGTGTGCCTCCCATCTAGGGAAGAAAGACCCGGGGCAGAAAAAGTGGATATGAAGCAAAGAAAGAAGGAAGACATGGAGTAGGCAAAGAAGAGAAGGGCACTATGGGAAAGGGACAAGGAAAAAAGAAGGCAACATACGGTAATGAGAAGGGGCATTGGAATTTTCTGGAACCTTTCCTCCCTCACACTTCCCTTGATTCTCTTTTGCGTTTCTGCAGTCCCCCCCACCCCCACCCCCACCCCCCATCTCCCACAACCCCCTCCCTCCTGCCCTTTCCCTTTGTATACCAGCGCACTTGTCTCCATGGAAACAGCGTTTGGATTGGGTGTTGTTCCTATGACCTCTCCGGCTTTTGCAAGAACTTTGTCGCTTTTTTTCCCCACTGATCCGCTCTTTCATTTTTTTTTAGCAGGGGAGAACTTTGTGTGTGTGTGTGCATGCGTGTGCAAGTGCATATACCGCATACACACACATATATATACACACAAACATAAACAGTATATATAAATATATATATATGTATTTATGTGTATATATATATATATATATATATATATATATGCATAAACAGTACATATATACATATATATATACACACACACACACATATATACATACATACAAGTATGTATGAGAGAGAGGGTGAGCAAGCATGCAAGGGTACTTACAGCTAGCTTTATCCTTGTGTACGTGAAGTACCCATACTGAACATGACACACGTGGATATCTAGCAAGCTCATTATCATACTTCCATTACTAAAATTGAGGACATACATAGCGATATTAAGTCATTAAGGATTAAAAACAATATAAGAAGGATAGACAAGTGAGTGACCAGAGTTTTTCACAGAACACACAAATATGTAAAATACAAAAACAACTACTGATCATATATTTTGTGTGCCCCAGTTGACTAAACCAATATCACTCTTAATTCTTTGGTTTGTACATACTGACAGTTCCTCAACATAAGGAATTTGCAAACAAATTATACAATGTATTGAAGCTTAGATAATGCGATATCCCCTCACAACATCAGACAAATGAACCCACAACCCGTGCATGGCAGGGTGTAATCACAGGCCATTGGTATATTAAAAAAAGACATCAGGAGACAGTCTGACCTGGTGGTATGGCGGGGGCTCTCACAGCAAGGAATTGGATGGTCTTGGAGAGGGATAAGTGAGAGAACTGCCCCATGCAGATGCCAGACCGGCCTTCCTTCACTGCATCCAAAACACAGCCCTACACGGAGATAGAGAAACCTCAAACCATAAATCACACATGCACATGCCTACATAAATACATACATACACATTCACACAGATGTGCATACTAGCAAACATGGATGCCCACACATATGCACACAAACACACGCATACACCTTTCACATATGAATACACATGCACAGACATGCATACAAAAATGAACATCAATCAATCAACCCAAAACGGGACTCAGTCAGTACAGGCACTTGCCCTAAGCACAAACGGCATCCCACAGCTTAGTGATGGCAACTTTGAGCAATGCCCCAACAATAAGGAGAGGAATCTGCAGCACCAGCACATAATGGGGCAAGTCCTGCCAGGGCTACTGTAAGATGGGTTCAAGCTGGCCAGGTTTTCTTAAATTACTGTTATTAATTCACCTGTAATAATGTGTGGGCTGTAGTGTGGAAAATAGTAACAAGCTCTTGAACATAGTGCTGCTCTTGTAGATACAGGTGGGCCTGCAGTGACTCAAGAAGCACAACTAGCAATTCTAAATTAGGGAGAAAAAAGGAGTGGAAAAAACATTTTTTTTTTACCACATTCACTGTTAATAGGGCACCATTAAGTCTACAAGCCACCTTGGGCAAGACAGAAAACACAAATTATTATTGCTTCTTTGTTTCGTACCACTTCAAAACAATTTTTTTCTACACCACAACATTGAATTTCACAGGAAAGTTATTGTTTTGTACAGTTTTTCTCAATTGTTTACAAACTGTAACTGACACAATGTTCAGAAGCAAAAGTTCAAGCATGAAAATTCAGAACTATTTTTGAAAAATACAAGTGCATTTTACTTGCTTAAATATGAGTTCCATATCACACATTCCCCAACAGGCTTCACAGTTCCAGGGTTAGTACAATTTTCATTTTGAAGTGTCTTGTGTTCACATGGGAAAAATGTTAATTGGTCATGGATGTACATTAATATTACTTTTGGTTCATTGTGTTGTATGATAGAATGATGATTATTTGTGGAAAAATTGGTTTTCTGAAACTTTTCAGAAAATGTTTACATTATACAGTATATTGTATGTGAATAAAACATTTACATGACATTTACATAAACATCCAATAATTTTCTCCCAATCCTGAACATCAAAATTTCAGCCCATTTTGTTACAGCAACATCCTGAACCGCATTGAACTGTACTATATTGCAACATAGTTGGGTCAATTCTGAACAAAATTCAGAATTGCTGACAAATACGAAATCAATTAAATTCTTAAAATTGAATTGAGATAGGGGACAGGATATAAAATTTGAATTTGAATGAAAGGAAATGCAATTTAAAGAAATTTAATGTCAAATCCCTGTAAATTCTATTTACTTAATTTATGGAAGTCAAAGTTAACTTTAATTTCAATGACATTAAAAATGAAATTTAGATTTAGACATTAAAAATGAAAAGTAGGACAGTATATTGCTAATACTTAAAACTGGACTTTGATAGGCAAAAGTAGACTCTCTTGTAGAATAAGACAATCCTGATACCCTCCCTCCTTGGGAATGGCTCTACACAAAATTCAAAAACAGAAATTGTTTGCAATAAAACTGATTTTTTTTTCTATTGTTGCATCTAATCATAGCTGACTAAAAGCAATTTTCTGGTTCCGAAATAAATTTTCTGACAACTGAAAGATACATTTATATGAAAGTGTTGTTCATTTCCGTGAATAATGCTTTCTCTTGTTTTGCTACTAATGTTTGATGCTGATAAATGCTAACACGTTTTTGATAGCATTGTCATATGCTAAATGTTTTGAGTACACCAGATGTTTTTCAGGAAATTTATGTGAATATTTCTTTAATGTAATGTATGTAAACAACGCTGTGAAAACACTATTATTTTTGTTTAGCTGACACGCTTATCCACCACCATAGCTATTGTACACATGTTTATCCACTGATACAACTGGGATATTTAGTAAAGGGAATCAGTTACACATTTTGCAGCATAAGTAGCCAATCCCATTTCGGATTTTAGACCAGGAACCCTTTGGTTATAATCCTGGTTCTCTAAACAGTAGGCCATGCTGCCCTATACGGCCTCAATTTTGAAGCAGCAAGAAATGAGCACAAACTAATTCTGAATAGGGATGTTGCCAGCATTTGAGTCTGAGTCCAAGTCATGTCACGTATTGAGTGTGCCACACATTCACGCGGCTGGAGCTAGGGAGGTGTAAACTGGACTATTACGCTGTGTCTTTGACAGCTTGTTGCCTGTGAGAGGACAAGGGCCGTCTAGCAACGTTTTTAAAGAGATAGTGAGAGAGGGGACAGGCAAATGGGAACCAATCAAGAAATGATATTTGAAAGAAGCCGAAGCCAGGCCCAAAGTGTAGACAGCAGGGAAAAGAGGAAGGACTGGGACAGGAGGGGAAAAAGAGCGCGAGCCGCCAAGAGAGACTGGAAGGGATGGGTGGAAAATCAGCGGGGAGGGGTGCCTGATCGGGGGAGGGGGGGGGGCATTTTTCCGCTGCCAGGGAAAGAACGGCTAAATCAAATTAATTAGCTTCTTCATCTCCCAGCAGCTACTCAGGCATGCTCCATGCTCTACCGAGAAGGGGGGGGGGGGGGGTGGGGGGGGTGGGAGTGGGAGCACAGATATGTATGAGCACCCTGTTGTGTTTCTGTTCCATTCTGGGGGGGGGGGGGGGGGGGGGGGGGTTCAGAGTGGTGGTGGTAGTGATGCTGTGGTGACTGTATGGGGGGGTAGAACAGGCAGGGAGCTGTGCAGGGGGCTATAA
The DNA here is from genome assembly GCF_013347855.1 of Anguilla anguilla. Lineage (NCBI taxonomy): Eukaryota > Metazoa > Chordata > Actinopteri > Anguilliformes > Anguillidae > Anguilla > Anguilla anguilla. The sequence goes on along the minus strand of NC_049203.1, from coordinate 57,312,483 downwards.
TTGTCTGATAAGGCCAAGGGTTGTTTTTCTCATGGTAAGCAGTGAAGAAAGAAAGTCCTGTGCTATAATAGGACAGGATGAAACGTGCGTAGTTTTACGTAGATATTTTATGGTGCCATTTTCTGCGTATGTCATATTTCCTGTTTCTCTTCTGTGTCTTTAAATGCATTGTCAACACCCCAGCTCTCCCGTCACGCCTCTTTAAATAGAGCCTACTTGAATTTGAACCTGACAGAAACAGAGAGAGACAGAGAGAAAGGGAGAGGGAAAGAGAGAGAATCAGAGAGAGGGGAGGGGAAAGAAAGTGGGATGAGCCAGAGAGCAAGACAACGAGGGAGAGAAGGGAAGGGATAGGGACAGAGGGAAAGGGAGGAAGAAGGACAGAGGGAGCTTCTAAATGAAATCACTCCCCAGTGAAAAGAAAAGAGAAAGAAAAAAATAATAGCGCTGACATCAGGAGAGAGATAAAGAGAACGAACGAGGGAGAGGCAGATGGTCAGAGACAGTGGCAGCGTGCCAGGGGGAAACACAACAACGGAGGGGAGAGAAAAGAAAAGAGAAAAAAGCTTGAATTAAAGAGAGTGGCAGACTCAAGGAGAGAGAGGGAGGCGGTCGGACAGAGGGAGATCCGAGTGGCCTGCGTATGGTGGTGACGGCAGCTGTGGGGGGGGGGGTGGGGGGGCGGGGCAGGACAGAGAGGTAGAGGGACAGGGGGGGGGGGGGGGTGCAGACAAACAGAGACGGGGGCAGCACTCAGGGGAGGGGAGGAGGACTCTATGGCGCTGCTCAGGCCAGACTTGGCTCGGTCAGAGGAGCACAGATTAATACTAAGCCGATTGCAACAGGAGTTGGAATCAAGCGCAATTAATTTAGCACCCAGATTTTTCCAGGAAGAAGCAACAGTGCTCTGCAATGAGGAGACAATTGGGTCTCCTTCTCTTCTTCCGTTTGCTCTGCTCTTTGCATTTGGACAGGTCTAGAGATCCATATACCTTAGCTTTGCATTAATCAACAGTTCCAGACCATTCCAAACTTCTCATGCATATTCATATAAGGTGCTTCACCAACCTTTGAGTCAAGGAATTGCCAAAAGACTGGACTTCAACCGTCATTAAAGATGACATCCATGTAGACTATGGGTGGGCTTCATTAGCAAGTTACGTGGTCCATCACATTTATATGTATTTATTGGTTTATTGGACAAAAATATTGGGACCCAATACCAATATTTATACTGTAACTGTATTTAATATATATTGTCATATGGAGTGACATTTGTTTTTAAAATACATTTTAATTCTTAATAAACAAATGCAGTATGTTCAGAACTAAAGTGGTCTATGGTGTGCCATATATTCCAAATAGTCATACTATAGAGATGATTTGTAACATCGCTCAGTGACACTGCTCACAGGTTATAGGGATATTTCACTTTGGTATAACACAAATAATTTTGGGGATCTTCCCCATTGTATTTGCATAGCGCAAATATTAGCAACATTAGTTGTCCTTGTTGACTGTTAACATTATCGCTGGTCCTCCTGGTTGTACAGCTCCCAATTCACTCCCATTTAATTTTGAGACCTTGCCAAAATTAAGTTTTAAAGAGCAAACTAACTACGGTGGATAATAGGTTGATAGAAGCATTCTAATGTCAAATGGTAAAGAAATATATAATGTTTTTATGATGTTTACTTGCCTTATAAAAGAAAAAGAAGATCCAAAAATGGTTTTATTTTAACTAAGTGGTTCTAAGTATTCTTGCACATGATAACATACTCACATGGGTGCGTGCATTTAAAGTAATGACTTGCTATATTTCTACACGGTAGTCAATCTGGAAATAGATCCTCTACTATTAGTTAACCTAAACCTGAAAACAGCTTATCAGCTCAAAAAAACAGAGACCTTTTGACACCAGTACTGCTTTATATCATTTTATTATCCTGCATAGTTAGTTTGTGCTTTAAATCTATTAATTTCGGCGAGGTCTCGAAAATGAATAGAAGAGAATTGGAAGCCTGACAACCAAGGAACGAAGATGCGGTTAACAGTCAGCAGGGACAGCTGATGTTGCTAGTATTCATACTATGCAAATACAATGGGGTAGGCTCCCCAGAATTACTTATACCAAAGTGAAATATCCCTTTAAGCCAAGATATAGAACACACACTATCTAGTGACTTTCTTTCCGGCAAACTACCTACAATAGTTTGCCGGAAAGAAGCAGAGTAACACAAAAGAACTCACAGCATTTCAAAAACATGATCTGTTGTACTTGCCAAGAAAGTTTTCACTGTTGGTTATGTTCCTGTTCACTTGCATCTCAAGACATAGCACCTAGCATCAGGCTGAAAAGGCCTAGACCTGCTAGACCCTCACCAGTCTGGCTTCTGATCCAGATTCAAAGTCCTGACCCTTGCCTACACTGCAGCCAACAGGACAGCCCCCATCTAATTACAAGACATGATTCAATTCTATACGCCTGTTCGACCACTCCGCTCTGTGGCAGCAGGGCGCCCTGCACCCTCTCCCATCCGGGTAAAGGGTTCTCGCTCAACCGTATCACAGAGCTTCTCCACCCTTAGCTCCCCAGCGGTGGAACAAACTCCCTGTCCCTCTACGAACCACTCCCTCATTGCCCATCTTCCACCGTGGTCTGTAGATGCATCTCTTCAGACTTTACCTGGACTAACTATCACCACTCTGTGGATCATTGCATATTCTCCTCTTTCATGCCACTCATGTTACATGTACCTCCATTCCAGCACTTATTGTACTTTGTATTATTGTCCTGATGTTGTAGCTTGTACTGCCCCCTAGTTTGACTTAGCATAGGTTAGGTCAGAATAATGTTCACTGTGTGAACTGGACTTTATACGTTCTTGGCTATGAATAACTATACAAAATGAGTATTGTACCTTATCGGACCTGTGTTTTGTGGTTGTTCCAATGAACTTTGGTATGAAATTTTGTACGTCGCTTTGGATAAAAGCATCTTCCAAATAAATGTAATGTAATGTAATGCCTAGCCCACCTTAAATACCTAATCTGCCCTTATGCCCGTGCCCTGCCTTCTTCTGTCATCCACAGCATCCTCAAAAACTCAGCAAAAGCCCCCTTTCATTACCACCGACTAGAAAGAGGTAGAATGTGCTTTCTGTTGCCATTGGACACCCCCACCCCCAAGCCCAAATAAAGCCAAATCTCTATGACATATCTTTATATCTTTACACATTGGCTTTCTCAAGGCCTCCCCCCTCCTTACTGTCACGCAGTATCATCAGATTTATCTGGCCAATCTATTCCCCAATGTACTATTTTGAGGTCTATGAATTGTAATGATGTGTAGTTGTTTGTACTGATTCATGTAACTTCAAGTATAGGCTTGATTGATTCATTTTTTTCTGGTGCATTGTGAAATTAAAACACGCCATACTTATTTATTCAGTTGCCAGTTGTGTTAGCTACCTATTATTGCATTACTACCAAAAAATACCAACCCCTCATACATTCTATTTTGGTTAATTTGCCCTAGGGTCACAAAATTCCAAAACAATTTGACACAAAGTTATGAAACTTGGTATGTGCATTACCAGTTATTGAGAAGCAGCCATAAAGCTTTTGCCCAATTCAAACTCATGGTGGGGCTATAGAGATCCAAAAATAAAAAATTTTCAAAGCTTCTAATAAATACCATAGTTCTCATGCTTTCAAACTTGCTAAAATGACAAGAACCCTCATTAGGAACACAGATATGTACTCTATAGGTTGCCGCCATCTTGAATTGGCTGACATTTTGTATTGCAGTTATTCTCCTAAGACATGTCTAAGTTCTTCCTTAGCTGCTTGGGTGATTTTTATAAAAACGGGGTTAAGCCTGAGGGTGGCACCCAACAATGCAGTACCAAATTTGGTGCTGGTTCGCCACATGGTTGCACTACAATAGTCACTTTCAATTGTAGTTATTAAATGTAACTCCTGAACTGTCTGACCTAGAGATTTAAAATCAATATCAATAGGTGTCACACCTGACAAAGAACGAATCTGCCTTAAAGAACCATAAGACCAACATACTGATTTTCTGCCATTTTTTATTATCTGAAAACACCTAAAATGTTTCACCTTCAACTGAAATTGACCGATTGGTATGAAATGTTTGGATTTTGCCTCATCTCACATATATACAGGTATTTCTTTTCAAGTGGTTATGTTAAAATGCAGCCGAATAATGATCCAATGAATTTGCAGTGGGTGTGGCTTATCACAAAAAAGCTTATATTTCCACAACGATTTCGCATAAAGTTATGACACTTGGCATGGGCATTGATAGTAGGATCAAGACTCCAGCCCCAAAGGCTTAGCTCAATCCAACCACATGATGGTGCTATAGAGATCCAAATATGAATATTCAAAAATTCACAGCAGTATCAGACAGGCCCCTAAGTTGATGGCATGGTCCACAATCTAAGGTGGAAAAGTCGGTGCCCACCATCATCATGTCTCTGTATTTGCCAACTGTTGCTGATGCTGCTTGGACCCCAGGAATCGCTGCTTGCAGCTATATTTCTATTTTGGTTTTTCAATTTTATGCCTGCTTGTTGTACTTCATGTAAATTTATTCTGTGCAATCGTCCTGGTTAAATAATTTGTCAAATAAAAAATAAAGATAATATACAGGTAATTCCAACAGCCATTCCAATACAACATTTAATTCCAATACATTTAATACAACAATATTTCAAATGCGTTGCATCTCCAATGTTTAAAATAAAAAAATGGTGTGTATCCTGTATGCAGGACCTCTGAATAAGATGCTATGTGCACACCTATGCTCATTTCCCCAGCCGGTGGGTTATCAGCTGTTTACTGCTCTGCCTGCATAGCACATAATCTCAAAAGTTAAGGTAAGTGCAGATTCTTCAGTGTACATTTCCTTCAAAATACATATTACAAGATTGCCGCTGCCAAGTCAGTTGCATCCTGGCCAGAAACTGCGCAACACCTGTGCAACATCTGTGCAACACAGACATGACCAACTGTGTTGAAACAGCTGTGCGAAACAGCTGCAAGTTTGTGTATCCATTTGCACTTCATGAACACACCTGTTGTAGCCCTAATTCCTTACCGTCATTTCTGGAATTGATTAATACATGGCAGTTAGAAGATGAGAGGGTACATTTCTTATATTCTTATTTACTGGGTTCCAAAAAGGAAGGTAGTTGGGGGAGTAGCTTGGACAAAACCGATATTTTATTCCTTATCAAAGAGAAAATTAGAAAACAGTTCAGGAAAAAAAACACAAACCCCTGTAGTTCCCAGCTCTTGAGAAACAGCTTCCTGCAGTGAAGTACAGCACAGCGACATCATCAAAACAAACACCACAGGAACAGGATGTTCCCCTCCCTCCCTGGGGATTCTGGGATTCCTTTCAACTCAAGTGTTCTTTCATACCCTTGATCTCTTTCATAAATATGCCCAAACTCTTCAGAACAATTCCTCTCATTTATTACAATATAATTGTTCAATGCGCATAACACATTAATTGTTCTGAATTCTCACGTTTTCACATTTCAACTACAGGAGAACCAATTATGCTCTCATAAGGCTCCACTGATGAAGATCACGTTAGCATTTTTTTAAAACATCTGTTACCATCCCTTCAAAAAAAAATTTCCAAGAAGGCCTATATGCAAAGGACTAGTCATATTTGTATGCTCGCCCCTCACGGAAACATCATCCGTCTATTCGAGGGAGTGTGGCCTCGGAACTGCGTACTACCAGCTGCTTCTTTTCACTCTGTCATACACCAGCAGAGCTGCGCAGTCATTGCATTGGATTACACTTCATGTACAGCTGGCACAGCCGGACTATTGTGCCTGATCGATCAGTAATAGTTTTTGCACTATAAAGCACGCTCTCCTTGGACAGACTCCTGACTATAGTCATTACGAGTATGGTCAAGATTCAGTTCTGGAACACAAGGTGTTACTACCCCAAGGGCTAGTGCTTTAACTGGATACAATATCTGGGAGGATCGCATCCCCATTATTTCCATCAAATAAAAAAATTATTTCACATGAACACTATAAGCCTTGAAAGCTTTCGTCCAACTCCCTAATTAGCTAACGGTAGCTAATTGTTTACACTTTCATACCACTGACCAAACTAGTGACTTCAAATTACTGTGGAGAGACATCTCAACACAAGGAACAATGAGTCATGATTGTTTACCCATCCTAGCTAATTTGTTATTGTATTTTTTAATGTCACTTGCTTTCTGGTTTAACCCCTTTGCAAGACGTTCCTCCTGCAGTTAGGCCTCTAAATTCTACTTTAAACAGAGGAATAACAGCCTGATCACATGATAACAACACATTTATGTAACTCCTCACACATGACGCACTAAGCATCATGTGATCAGGCTGTTATTCCACTGTTAGTGCATTTATGCAACAGGACCAGGCATATGAGATCACATATGGGGTTAAAGATTGTGAAAAAATCTCTGACCCCGTAGGTCCTGTTATGCTTGTATTTCAGAAAGATGCACCAGGACCCAAATGGTTTTAACAATGACCCATGAACCCATTCCACAGTGCCAGTTTTGTAGCTTTTGCGAGGAAGTCACATATGCTAAACATGCTAAAGCCTATGAAAACGTGTGGAAATCCTAATCTGAGTAGTTGAATTGGGTGAATTACATGGGGACCTTGGGAGTAGAGGTCAGAAGTGAAGGGTCACAAATACAAACAAGGAAGCAAAAGGGGGAGCTAGAATCTGAGCAGGAGTAGGCGGTTAGTTTCTGTTAAAAGATACATCAGGCTTTTCCACCAAAAATGCTAATCCTGATAAGAACTCTGCGGCTCCACCTCCACACCAATCTTAGCTTTTACACTACGTAATCACACAAGACACATCGTCCTTTCTCACACTGAGTACAGTTTGCCCTCCAAATACAGTCAGTGCTGAGTCTGGGACACACATCCACCCTCAGTTAGTCAGGCCCAATATGACAGGTCAAACCACACACAAACAAACACACACACACACACACAAACAAACACAGGCTGGTTCTAATATACAGGCCTTCACCACAGGTGCATCCATAACTGGGCACCAAAGAAAAACACAGCACAAAAACAACAGAATTCCTCACTCTGCTGCACTCTTTCCTCTGACTCTTACCTTCTGCTGCAAAGAGGAGGATATTTTAAGAGGGATCCAGAATCTCCTTGCCAAAATGGAGTCCCTTCTCTCTCCCCTGTGCTGTGCATGCTCTGCTCCTGGTTCTCTTTCTGGTAGTCTCTCTCTCTAGCCCTCCCTCACTCACTCTCGTTACTGTGCTACAGAGCGCCCCCCCCCCCCCCCCCCCCCCCCCCCGCATTGCTCGCTCTGGCTCTCACAAACAGTCAGGCTAACAGTGACATCACCAGGAGAGAGCTCCCCCTGGATCAGTGCATCCTCTCTCCCTCCAAAATAAACCTCAGCACACATGCAAGGCACGACACATGCATACACAGACACAGAAATGAACATACAAACAACCAGAACCAGAAACAGCTAAGCTAAATTTGATAGGTCTGAACATGCAACACAAAAACATACCTTGGCCACTTGTCCAATCGACCCACCATAACAGACCAGAAAACATACCACCTAAACAAAATGTTCTCGGTAATAAGGCCGTAAATTCATCTCTAGCTAGATTGTGTGGGACACATGCATACATTCCAAGCATTCATCAGTATTCCTGGAACACACACACTGATCTTTTTTCCCCGGAAGCATTTTCACACGAGGAAATAAAGTGGAATACTTGCCTGCAACACCGCACACAAACATACGGAAAATACAATGTGCAGCATTTACACAATCACCTGCAAAAACATTGTTTCTAAATTCTTCCTGGTCAGTCAGCAATACAAAAATACTTTCAAATAAAAAAATTTTTCTAAATTCTTACATATCTTGCAATGCTTATGCTAGCCAAAGTAACTGAAGATCCTTACATGTCCTACAGTCTAAAAAAGCATTTACCATAATAATGGCAACTGCTAAACAGATTAATCGTGTTACCCAGAAAAACTGATTCTACATATATTTGAAGTACTGATCTCAAAACTTTCATCTGATTTCTTGTAGCTTAAGTATGCACCATTTTTATTTAATCGGGCAAGTGGTATTAACTTAAAAAATGGCTGGCTGTTGTCAACAGTCCAAACAGAAGACTGATATCAGGCAGCATACAGCTTACAGTTACTAATTTAGAACTTTCCTATGTAACATGTAGGAAGGGGGGGGAGGAGGCGGCATTTCAGTCAGAAATAATGCATTTAATGTAGAAAGTTTGCTGTGTACATAATGGCAGGTAATTGGCTCCTTCGATGTCAAATGATTCAACTAAACCAGGAATCCATGCTCAATTAAATGTCCTTTCCTTTTTAGAATGCTGGGCTTGATTTTGTTGATGACCAAGATGCTCAACAATCAGAATCTGTGTATTGAGCTGGACTCTTGAAAAGTGCTGCCATCCTGTTCCGAGGCTGTATTTGTACCGCTAACAGCTTAGGTATATAGAATATCATATATAACCTGACCCACAGTTGAATTTGGTTATGTTTATTACAGACATTTCAAACAGGTTTTAGGGTAAATAAATTATTTTATGATTTCTCCTAAACGCAGTTCCATTCAGATTGCATTAGCCTACAGTCATGTTAGTGGCTGATCACATTGTTTTATCCAAAAAAATAAAATAAATCAATCTGTCTTCAAGTGTGATCCATTGAACAGGCCAGGATCACAAATACCTTCCATATTTATGGGAAGATACAAAAGAATGACAAGAATAATACATGGGTGAGGAAAGAAAATTCTGCGAATCATTATGGACACGTTTTCACCAAAAATCCTATTATGTCTACCTGTGGGATTAAGGTTCCAAAAGATCTTTTAAAAAATCGCTATAGCTGCGCCGGCCAAAATTGACCTAACTCTAACAGTCGGGTTTATGCAATCAAAGACATCAGTAATTATATACTGCAGGCATAAACATAATGTATTTGACTGACCTTGGTGCCATTATTCTGGGAATCACGGACAACCTAGTAAAAGAAAGCGACCATTCTGTATTCATAATCGAGTATGTCGGCTTTTGAAGTTAATGAAATAACCTGCACGTCCAATGGAAAATTTACTAAACTTAAGCTTCCTATACCTTCACTTTTCTACTTCCTAGGCTACAGTAGTACATCATTCAGCTAAGATAATTTCAAATGTTACGTAAGTGGTTTCTAAAGCAGCATTCACTGATGCGCTCGACGTTGGTCAGCTGACGTCTTCGCGCCAAGAAACGAAGTAGCATCACTAGTATACTCTGAACTGCAGAGGGAGCTATAGTAAACATTGCTACGTTTATGCAAGCAAAAAGCTGTTGCGCAATTTATTTTCCGTTGCCATTTTAAACATCGACCAGTGGAGGGAGACAAAACAGTATTAAATAGGAACTAGGGGATAGTAATACATGTGTCAACATTAACTATCAATATTATTACTTGAACGTGCGGTTTTTGGTAAGCCCCAACGACACGTGTGGCATTAATGAAGTTCTACAACCAAATTATACATTTAATATGATCAAATGACAAATTTTAGAAGAAAAAAAACAAATGGCACTTTAACGTTTAAGGATTTCACTACTCGGCAAAACTCTGATGGTACATCTAGCTCTTCCAATAGCAACTTAGTGGATGTTGTGTCCACAAATGAGGACATTCAGGCACATAAATATAACAGGCAAACAACACCCCCACCCTTCACGCCAGCATCTTGTTCAGTCTCGAGTCGTTTTACTTTTACTCTCCTGAAATACAGAAAAAAATAACAGCCAAGTAAAGAACCATAACCAATCACCCCATTCCCATGAATACGAACAAGCACAGAAGGGAAGTTAAAGTTGTAATAATTTATTTCAAAAGCATTTCATACATTTTTTGTAAGTTTAATACTCAGGAATGAGTGAAATAATAACAATGACCTAGCTATTTGGGCACTCAAGTTACATTTTTTTGTTTCAACAAATGATGTAACTCAAGGGGACAAGCAAATATACCAGGCCTTAAAGTAATATTGCCAGTCTGCCATTTATTGAAGACAGAAAAGTGAATTATGAGCAGTACTGTGAAACTGTAAGGCTGGAGATAAAATGACTTAATCCACAGGTATACACGAACAGTTGATTACGTTTTGCCTGTGTCGTATAGGCAACATAAAATATCCACCATCCCAACGAACAGTGAAGCCAGACATACCATTGAAGCTATAGCCACAGATCATTATAGTCTAGTTAACTTTCTAGCACATTGTGCAATCGGCCAGTGAGAAATGCTTGATAGCTGCCTTCCTCCATGTTGCACAGAAGGTCGCCAAACACAAGCAAAACACACAAGTTCCACTTTCCACTCGTATTACTTGTCGAAGACCTTAGTTCACCTACAAACCAAAAGAAAATGTGCTGACATATATTGAGTAGGGTTCTGCCCGTACATTAAATTTAATTACATGTCCGGGTAGGTATACACCAAATATGTTATTCATTTTTGGTCTTAAAACTGGTCTCGCTAATCCACAGTACGAGGAAAGCAAAAAAACAAGACTCCATCTTTATCAAGTTGGAACTATGGCCCCGCCATGTTTAAATCGTTGAACTAGATGACTAGCAACACACTAAGCAAACGGCAAAGTCGTATGCACCCTTGATCATAGGATATTACTAAGGTTAAGATTTATGATCATGCTTAAATCATTGCTAATCGACTGTATACTCGCAATGTCGAGAGCCTTTCGATGTATCGTACCAAGACCAAAATTAGCTAGCTAGCCAACTGTTACATTGTCCTTATGTAGCTGGCTAGATCAGAATTATTCCTAAAAATCTTTTTGCGGCTCCGGCCAAGGTAGTTGTCAATTTTTTCGTACACACAGGATAGTTTACCTTTTACTTACCGTCTACCTGTGGCAATAACTAACGTTAGTCTAGCTGTTAATGTTGCTAGTTGGCACCTGTCTGGAACATATGGTAAACTGTTAAGTTGAACGCGTTACGAATATCCTCTTATTAGAACCAGTGCCCACATATTTAGCCAACTAATTAAATGGGTTGTTGGTTCATGAAATAGTGTTAGCTATATTATGACGGCCAACCACAAGTGTATTGTAGCTCCAGTGGTTAGCATTTCGCAGCTAACGACGTTAACTACTTAGCAAAAAGAACATCTACGTAAATAGCTAGCTAGTTGGCCAATTCGGTATAGACTACATAAGTTAGACCGATACTTTGCCAAACAAAAGTTCAGAAACTTGAAAGTTCGTGTTATTGATAAATGTATTTCCCAACGAACAAACAGCTACCACCGTTTTTTAACTAGCTAAGCTACATAATTAGTTTAAGCGGATTTCAGAAGGAAAATTTCCGGGAAACAAAGCCCATCCATTTAGCCATGTTAGCTAGCTTGCCATGTCCATCACATCAGCGAATCCATAACGCTATGAAATCAAAGCACCAGCTTCACTGGGAGTTAATAAAGAACGACCAATTTCGCTAGCAAGTTTGTAGTAGGCTAAATGTAATTGTCCTTAAACAAGCAAGAACACGATTTGAATCCAATAGCTATATTACTGGAAGAAGGTTCACAAGGCAAATTTCCTCTTGGCCATCTTAGAACTCAGAAACTAATATCGGCAGCCATATTGTTACAGCTAGCTAACAATTCATAACTATCTAGCTAACAACAAAGATACTGTATGATACAGGAGCTAACGTTCTTTAAGTAGAATTTGATAAACAAACTGGTTCACAATCTTGTATTTCAATTTGAAGCATTTATCATACTAGCTGACTAACCATGCAATTTCTCCCTTCCAAAACATCTTACAACCTTACGTTAGGTAACGAATCTTAACTTACCTATCACTAGGTTTTGACTTAATATACGTTTTAGAACTAGGTAGGTCTGATTTTGGCTTAGATTTTTTTTTTTTTGTATAGTAAGGCACAATGTATTATATGTACCACGATTTTAAAATTACTATACACTTAAAAAGCTACATCGCCAACGTTTGATATGAATGCCGCCCAATTTTACACAAGGCAGAAGTATAACGTTAGCTAGCCACCAAATGGACTGTAGCTAACGGCCCGCGCATTTAGATGTTTATTTTGTTACTAAAGTACATATTTTTAACATATCTAATAACATTACTATAACATAGTAAACATTGACTTGATTTTACGGTTTTCTATACGAAATCCGCGGATCTGTAGCGATATTATACGATGTAGGCGTTCTTCGGGTTTTCCCAGTGGATGTCACCGTAGAAAATAACAGCTCGCCGGACTCTGGTGCTACTGGAGTCCGAGGATTCTTCAATAGTCCCGCAAAATACCAAAAAATATAGTAAATAAATAAAACGTCGACTATGATCGAAAATAGGCATAGAATATCGTTGCCTGTACAGTCTTAAACGTCCGTATTATCTTAATGTTATACGTATTTATTTTATTTTTCTTGAGAGGCGAGGTAGGCCTCACGCGCGAGCTTCTTCTTTTCCGAGAGTCGTAGCTGATCCAAAGCGAGACGAACGAGGCAACACAGATTTTTTTTATTTTTGCTCAGAGGGAAAAAAATATGAATCGGCTAAGTTCGGCACTGTTCGGAAACTAGGCGGGCCAAACGAAAATTATTCACACACCATCATATATATACTGTCATTGGCCAAATAGTATTTAATAATAAATATTCATGAACTTGTTGACCAACCACATAGTATTTCAAAAAATATTAATAGGACCTCAACTTCTAACCCATCCTCTAATAAAATATCTCCAATCGACATCAGTTTCTATAGTTTCAATTCCACCCTCTTGTTTCGATTCGCTAAGGAAAAAAGCGTGCCTGTCCATTGGTTGTGCGTCGAATAATATTCATTATTCATATCATTTTCTTGCGCAGCCAATTAGCGTTTTACTATACAGATCTACAACCCTCCCCTGGACTGTTCAGCCCCTGCCATGTAGAGTGTGTAAGCCTGTAGCCCAGCTTGCAGTCTATATAAAGCCGTGTGGAAAGCTGTCGTGCTCAGATGCGCTTAGAGCGCACTGGAGTGTAGTTCAGGAAAAGGGAGGGAGCTAGACTCTAGTCATAGTAGTTAGTTATTAAACGCAAATAAAAAGTCTCTTAGGGCAGTAAACAACGTGGGTCCTTGGGAAATCGCCATCGGAGACATTCCGGTCGCCGTTGGGGGCTTGGAGAGAGTCTCGGTGGCAATTTTTACCTGTTCCTTTTTACAAAGCGGCGTGCCGAGGGAGGACGCGTCTCTTTGAATAGACAGGATGCACGGACCGCCCTCCGGCGACAGCGCATGCCCATTGCGCCTCATCAAGAGAGTGCAATTCGGCATCATCAGCCCAGATGAGCTTGTAGGTTTTGTTTTGGGGAGGGGGGATTCATTTAACGCTTTGAAATTAAATGTTCTTAATGATCATCTCTACATATTTGAATACTTATGGAATTTCATTATTTCTGAATTATGGCAGCCAGAATGTTTCTAGCTTACATCAGTAGCCTAGTTCGGTGGCTAGCATAGCTAACATTGGCTAGCCACCTCACGTTGTAGCTAGCGAGCGCATGACGTTTTGGGGGAAGTTCGCCAAACTTTCAGTATGAAGTTTATTTAAAAAGTCGCCCTGCTGATTTCTTTTTAATAACATTGCTAAACCCGCTTCAGCGGAATTCACACGGTGAATTTTAATGTTGAGAAATGCTGTTTTACTGTTGAAGTTCCCCGCTGCTACCGTACTCACACCCAGTCTCCTTGTTTTAAATCGAACAAGGCTGCTACATATTCCCATATCTGTATTTTTAATCTTTTATATTGATAATAAAAAGGTTCTTAATAAAACGTTGTGCAATGCATGTTCTTTTGTATCAATGTCATGCTGTTCATATGCAATATTGTAAATCCGGTCATGTCACATAGGTACTGCAGGTTGCCACTTCTATGTAAAATGTTCAGGTATCCAAGTTTGTCTGGGTGCAAATCGGCATGTACCGTTGTAATTTAAGCGTAACGTGCTTTTTGGGGTTCTGGTTAAGTAAAAATGCATGATTCAGTGATTTGGGGCTGATACTATTCTTTATTATGAGTTATTTATACTACAGGTGTACCTTGGTTGTGTTTATATTGTCACAACTCGTACAATCCTGACAAAACGCCTCTAAATGGCTTCAGAACAGTGGTTGTGCCATTGCAGTATTACCTGTCACATATGTGCTAGTGTGAGAATTGTACAACCATAGTATCCCCATTCTGTTGATTATTGCTGACTGAGTTTACAAGTGTGTCTGTTTTGCATTATGAAACAATATACCTGCAAGTACCTCAGCCATGTGTTTCCTGGGGGCATATCTATGTAGCTTAGAGCTGTTGCTGCAACCCATGGATATTTATTTTGTTTATGATCCATTTATCATGTTTTTAACATTATAATAATCATGGATGTTTTATTTCATATTCCTGCTTCAGAAACGGATGTCAGTCACAGAAGGAGGTATCAAATACCCTGAAACCACAGAGGGTGGCCGTCCCAAATTGGGAGGTTTGATGGATCCTCGACAAGGGGTCATCGAGAGGTCAGGCAGGTGCCAGACTTGTGCAGGTAAATGTTAAAGAAAATGCTTGCAGGCTTTGGGACAAGGAAGAATTGTAGACCGTATAGGTGTCAAGAAGTAGATGATTATTGATACAACATTTTGGAGGCTTGAAATATTTCTACTCTTACAGCTGCTACAGGCATCAAAGCCCTTGTGTAAATTAGCCATCTTGCATGAAAACATAATTCTTATCAGTTAACTTATCGTTGGGAACTGACTTTGCAAGACAGCAGAAAGACATTCCGGTCTCATGTTGCCTGATGGTCCATTGCTTTTGGATGTTCTGAGTGTTTAATGTTGGACGTGTTTGTTTCCCAGGTAACATGACAGAATGTCCGGGGCACTTTGGCCACATTGAGCTTGCCAAGCCGGTTTTTCATGTAGGCTTCATCACCAAAATCATGAAGGTTCTGCGGTGTGTCTGCTTCTTCTGCTCCAAGCTGCTGGTTGATTCGGTCAGTTTCCTCACACCCATCATTGTACAAATTCATATGGGCTAAAATGATTGACATGTAGACTTGTGTCAACAGAGTGAAGGTCATGTACCCAAATACAATATGCGCTGGTAGAATGAGTAGCACATCACAGTGTGGTGGGTAAGACACTGTGCTATATGGTGTTACATGCAGTACTGTAACACCAGAGCATTTTGGCTTATTTTGCTGTACTACACACACACACACACTGTCGCAGAATGTACACATGCACAATAGAGTGTTGTGGGAAAGGTGAAATTATAATCAATATCAAGATCATATAATTGTTTCCCACAGAATAACCCAAAAATCAAGGACATCCTGTCCAAGTCAAAGGGTCAGCCACGGAAGCGACTGACACACGTGTATGACCTATGCAAAGGAAAAAACATCTGTGAGGGGGGTGAGGAGATGGACAACAAATTTGGCGTGGAGCAGGCTGAGGCTGAGGAAGACATTACGAAGGAGAAGGTAGTGTGTCTCGGTGGACTCCTAAGGACCGTGGATCTCATTCATCAGCAGTGTGTTTATGCAAATGAAATGCTAAACTTTTTAGTGCAATATTAAACATTTAGCATTTGACTAAATATTAATAACAAACATTTTGGCATACTATTTTGGCCTGCATATATTTCCAATGTTATGAGTGAATGATGATAATGCAGGGATGTTGGAAAATGATATCAGATAATATTGTGTTCAATAATGAACTCCATTATTTGTCCTGGTAATTTCAGATCACATTTTAAGACCCTGAACATACGAATTGGAATACAAGATTATAACAATCCCAGTAAATCTTTTTGTTTAAATTTATCATTGGCTTGATTTTGCACTATAATGCAGCATGAATGGAGTTTTCACACAGCCCCTGACCTTCTCTCCTCGTTCTCAGGGCCATGGCGGTTGTGGACGCTATCAGCCTTGTATCCGCCGCTCGGGGCTGGAGCTGTACGCGGAGTGGAAGCATGTCAACGAGGACTCCCAGGAAAAGAAGATTCTGCTGAGCCCTGAACGCGTGCACGAGATCTTCAAGCGCATCTCTGACGAGGAGGACATCATCCTGGGCATGGACCCCAAATTTGCCCGGCCCGAGTGGATGATCGTCACTGTGCTGCCTGTGCCCCCGCTCGCTGTCCGACCCGCCGTGGTCATGCAGGGCTCCGCCCGTAACCAGGTGTGGACTCAGGGTTTGGCGGCTGATGTATAGTTTGATCGGTCTGTCCTGATCGGTGTATTTGTTCCTTTATGAGTGACTGGCTGAGGCGTGAGGTCCTGTGGAAACAGTGTATCGATTGAGCTGTAAAAGGAGGAGCAGTCATCTCCTAGAAAGACACTCTTTGTAAATGTTCTCCCCGCTCTTCTCTCTCCCTGCCAGGATGATTTGACACACAAGCTGGCGGACATTGTGAAGATCAATAATCAGCTGCGGCGGAATGAGCAGAGCGGGGCGGCGGCCCACGTCATCGCCGAGGACGTGAAGCTGCTGCAGTTCCACGTGGCCACCATGGTGGACAATGAGCTGCCTGGCCTGCCTAGGGTATGAACCGTGCGCTACCTGTGCTAGTCGAGAAGATGCACACCTCCGCTCACCTTGACACTGAATAATACTCGCCTTGGCTCCTGAGCCATTGTTGGCAGACTTAAGTTTCCACCAATACATTTTAATAGTGTTACGCCTGACTTAATACTCCCATCTACACACAGACAGCACACTACTATTGACTTTGTGAAGATACGTGTTTGAACAAGCAGTTCTTACTAATTTGTTCTGCCATCTCCACTCTCTCTCTACAGGCCATGCAGAAATCGGGCCGCCCCCTTAAATCTATAAAACAGCGGCTGAAGGGGAAGGAGGGCCGTGTCAGAGGAAACCTGATGGGGAAGCGTGTGGACTTCTCCGCCCGTACCGTCATCACCCCAGACCCGAACTTACAGATCGACCAGGTCGGCGTCCCGCGCTCCATTGCTGCCAACATGACCTTCCCTGAGATCGTCACCCCCTTCAACATTGACAGGTAAGGCCACATGGATTGCCATGCTTTTCTGCCTCTATAGATATAACTAGTTCATCTGGTGTACATGATCTCATCCACTGCCATTCTAATTGAATACTTTGGCTGCGTTTTGCTTAACTGCCAAATGTGCATGTCAGCCTAACACAGCCAATATGCATGTGGCTATGGGACCCAATTCACAACGTCAGTGATACAGTGGTTAGAATCTCAGGTCAAGCCCTTTTCCCCATTTGAGCAAAGTGCGTTGCCTCATTACTCCAGAGAGATACTCACTCTAGGTTTCCAGAATATTTCAGGTACAGGACTGTAAAGCACTGGAATTCTCCCTAAACTGTCTTGCAGACTCCAGGAGCTGGTGAGAAGGGGGAACAGTCAATATCCGGGAGCCAAATACATCATCCGTGACAACGGTGACCGTATTGACCTGCGTTTCCACCCTAAACCCAGCGACCTGCACCTCCAGATTGGCTACAAGGTGACACGCACTCCATGGTCCTTTACTGTCCTTGAAAACTGATTTTGGGTTGTAAATCTGGTCTAGCACATGGTCTCCATGACTTGGTCCATTATTGTGAAGTCCTTTAATGAGTGCTGAATTTTTTTTGGTAACACTGAATAGTTTGGATAAGTTGAATGGAAATTCTTACAATTTAGTATATGGTATGGTAAATCAGCTGTATGTATAATGGCAGTGTAATGACCCGCAATATCTACACTTCAGGTGGAGCGGCACATGTGCGATGGTGACATCATCATCTTCAACAGACAGCCCACGCTGCACAAAATGTCTATGATGGGGCACAAAGTTCGAATCCTGCCCTGGTCCACCTTCCGACTCAACCTCAGGTAAGCAGTCCTGCTTTGTCTATCACACTCTCTATCATACCCTATTAGGCCAGTCTGTTCACCTATTGAAAAATGTTTCATTAAGATTTAGTGTTTAATTCCTGAAAATATCACAGGAATGTGTATGATGGTATAATTTCAACCAGAAATGGATATGGCAAAGCCAATGCAAAAAGTAATACTAAATTGAATCGTTGACTGATTACCTTTAAAGAATCTCTTGGTATTACAGGGAGTACTCAAAGTATTACATGTCAACGTGTGGTAAATATTTGGTAAAATTTGTTTGTGTAGAAGGAAGTAGTAGTATCTCCTCCACATTCCCATTCACATTTTTTTTCCTCCTGCCCTTTTTTCCGATGACCATAGTGTGACCACCCCTTACAACGCTGACTTTGACGGGGACGAGATGAACCTTCACCTGCCGCAGTCCCTGGAGACGCGAGCGGAGATCCAGGAGCTCGCCATGGTGCCCCGCATGATTGTCACGCCCCAGTCCAACCGGCCTGTCATGGGTATCGTGCAGGATACTCTCACGGCTGTGCGCAAGTTCACCAAGAGGGACGTCTTTCTGGAGAGGGTACGGACACCATGTCTCCTTCCCGTCACTTCAAGATGGGTCACTTTCTGGGGTTTAAGCACCGAGTAGTTGCATTCTCTGGGTTGATCATAGCCTTTTAATTCTTGGGTCTCAGGACTGAAATCTTTCAGATAACGTAAGGTACTGATATTAAGCCTCGTATTAAGAGTTGAGAAAAGAGTTAATGTTACTCAGTCAATCAGGTAATGTGTTTACCTGTAATTGGATACACAGGAAATTGGCTGCATAGAAACCATGGCCCGATGCTAAGTCAGCTCAAGGATTTTAAAAAAAAAGGAGCGACTGTATTTTACTGATGAAAGTTTAATCGCAGTGGCGTACTGCGCCTACACTCATCTAGTTTGACGTTCAGCATTTGCCCTCCTCCTTGCAGGGAGAGGTGATGAACCTGCTCATGTTCCTGTCCACCTGGGACGGGAAGGTCCCCCAGCCGGCCATCCTGAAGCCCCGGCCGCTCTGGACCGGCAAGCAGATCTTCAGCCTCATCATCCCCGGCCACATCAACGTCATCCGCACGCACAGCACCCACCCCGACGAGGAGGACAGCGGCCCCTACAAGCACATTTCCCCTGGAGACACGAAGGTACAGCCGTCTGCTTTCTTTGTGCAGTAGATCTTGGAACTCAGTCTGGGAACTGGGTGAGCAGTTAATCTGAGCTGGGAGGCCTGCTGCTGATGTCTCGATCATGGCCTAGATTAGGAAACGAGATGATCGTCGGCTTCTGCATGTCAGGACATTAGAGGACATCTCTCAATGACTCTGATTATAAATTTTTAAATATTTTATTATAGCACATGACGTAACTGTTCAGTCATTGTATGTGAAGTGTTGAACTGTGAGCGCTGTTGCTTGTCTTGGTTGTCTGCGGCACTGAAGCGCAAGTCTCATTTGTGTGCAGGTGATCGTGGAGAACGGAGAGCTGATCATGGGCATCCTTTGTAAGAAGTCCTTGGGTACCTCCGCTGGTTCCCTGGTCCACATATCCTACCTGGAGATGGGCCACGATGTTACCCGCCTCTTTTATTCCAACATCCAAACTGTCGTCAACAACTGGCTGCTCATCGAGGGTAAGAGAACAGGGCCGGAAAGACTGCCTTCACCGTTTGATTCTTTTCAGTCCCCGGGTCCTAACAAACTAATTTTGAACTAACTTGGTGACAAATTGGTAATTGGTTTGTATGGGGACATACACCATATGCATGCATGTCTTGCCTTCAAAGTAATCTTAATCTATATTAGGCTAATTATGTAAATTTGAAGTGGACAGGCATTTTAACACAGGTTGTTGACACGTAAGTGCCATTGACACAAGAATGAGCAGGGAAAGCACTTCGTACTGTCACCTTATTTGTCTAGCCGTCAACCACAGTTCAAGAACAAGGATTTACAAAAATAATTGGTAAAGGAAGAAAAGAACAGATGTGTTCTTCAGTGAATCACACTCCACATTCTCTCTCTTGCTGTGTCGTCTCTGCTGATAGAGAAATGGGAGGGGGAAAGGATGTGCTTAATATCAAAATGCAGTTGGCCTACATGCAAAAAGCATTCACAATACCGTATTCAGCCGGAAAGTGCATTTTTTACGACTTATTCTGTGCACAACTGAATACTGTAATCGTACATCCCTAATGGATATGTCACACTGTCACTGTCTCCAGGTCACTCTATTGGTATTGGTGACTCCATCGCTGATGCCAAGACTTACTTGGACATTCAGAACACCATCAAGAAAGCCAAACAGGATGTGATAGAGGTGAGACTCCAGTTTGGCATGAAATGACACTTGTATTGGTGTTTTATGCCCAGTTAGAATTGAACACATGCAGCTGGTAAGTAACAATATGGCTCCATTGTTTATAGAGGTCTGAAATCGATGGTCTCTGCTGGAATGGGCTGTCCCTCAGTTAGTCCTTCAATCCCCTGTAGACTTCAGTTTGGATTAAACCCACATGTACATACTCTGCCTAATGTACCTGACTTAATACAGTTTAAAAGTGCTTCTATTCCTACCACTGTGTAATGAAGCTTTCCTCAGATGACCACTTCATAAGCTATCAAATATCCATGATGGATTAACCAATTTCCCTGATTGATGTAAAGTACAGCAAGGTCTTTATGCAAATTAATATTGTGTCATTGCACTTCTAAACTCCCTTCTCTGCTGCTTGCTGCAGGTCATTGAGAAGGCCCACAATAACGAGCTGGAGCCCACTCCTGGTAACACCCTGAGGCAGACCTTTGAGAACCAGGTGAACCGTATCCTGAACGACGCCCGTGACAAGACTGGCTCCTCTGCCCAGAAGTCCCTGTCTGAGTACAACAACTTCAAGTCCATGGTGGTGGCGGGGTCCAAAGGATCCAAGATCAACATCTCGCAGGTATGGCATGGGATGAAGCTGGGACATGGGGCAGATCGTGCGCTTCCTGTGAACGTCCTGGAGCTTCCTGTAAATGCCCCATCCCACCGTCTGTCTTTTCCTCCGACCCCCAGGTCATTGCTGTGGTGGGGCAGCAGAACGTGGAGGGTAAGCGGATCCCCTTCGGCTTCAAGCACCGGACACTGCCGCACTTCATCAAGGACGACTACGGGCCTGAGAGCAGGGGCTTTGTGGAGAACTCCTACCTGGCCGGCCTCACGCCAACCGAGTTTTTCTTCCACGCCATGGGCGGGAGAGAGGGGCTTATCGATACAGCTGTGAAAACAGCTGAGACTGGTGAGCAGAGATGCAGATTGCCGGTAGAGAGCAGGCAGTTTTTAGAGGTCTTGTATGTTTTAAGGCCAGGGTCACTTGTGTATACCCCTACTCATTTCCCGTAAGGATATCACTGTACAGGTGACATACCCTTAGTTAGTTTCTGTGACCGGACTTGTTCTTTATGCTGTATATGCTCCTTCCCCCCCAGGTTACATTCAGCGACGTCTGATCAAGTCTATGGAGTCTGTGATGGTGAAGTATGACGCCACAGTGCGTAACTCCATTAACCAGGTGGTGCAGCTGCGCTATGGAGAGGACGGGCTGGCCGGTGAGGCTGTGGAGTTCCAGAACATGGCCACGCTCAAGCCCTCCAACAAAGCCTTCGAGAAAAAGTGAGTGAGACGCTTGCTGGGAAAGGGAAAGAGGCACCAATAGCTGGGGTGAATGGCCAATCCTGATCTGTCTGTTCGTTGTGGTGGGGGTTATCAAACCTAGTACAAAATGGGTAGTGGGGGGTAGGTTAGGTTTTGCTGACACGTTTGCTTCTGAATATTTATCAAAAATTGTCAAATTTCTGCATTTGTAACCAACACATTGCACCACTAGCCTTTATCAGGGCTTCATCAGAGTAAGAGACAACAATTAGTCTGCTTCTAGTGTAGTTTGAGTTTTCCTTGCTACTACTGTTTTCCAATCTATGCACGTTGGCAGTTCAGTAAAATAGGATCAGAGTCTGAACACTCAGCCCAGCCCCCATTCCCTCACAGGTTCAAATTTGACTGCACCAACGAGCGAGCCCTGCGGCGCACCCTGCAGGAGGACGTGGTGAAGGACGTGATGACCAACGCACATGTGCAGAGCGCCCTGGAACGAGAGTTTGAGAAGATGAGGGAGGACCGTGAGATCCTACGGGCCATCTTCCCCACTGGAGATAGCAAGGTCAGAGGTCACATGAACACACAACGCACTAGAAGCAGGCACGCTAGGGGTGTAAAGGTGGTCATGTAAGAGACCACAATTTCAATAGTTTCTTTCAAAATAATATCGAGAATATACAGGTTAATAATTTCCCCTTATTAGTGCAAGGTTCTGTCCTTTACCCTGGTTCTTTTTATTTATAGTAACCACACAGGCTCGAAAGATGCTGTAGCTCAATAGACATCTATAGACTCTTAGTGCTAATAAATAAATAAAAATACAATGTGTAGGTTATAATTTCATGATCAAAAGTGTTTTGATTGTAAGTTGATTGTAAGCTCTGAATCATAAACCTCCGATCCTATAGGTGGTGCTGCCTTGTAATCTTGCCAGGATGATTTGGAACGCACAGAAGATTTTCCGCATCAATCCTCGCACTCCCACAGATCTGAACCCCTTGCGTGTTGTCGATGGTGGGTACCTTAAATACACCATTCTATTTTGAGCCCTTTTTAAATTATTTAAGTAAATAAACAATAATAGGAATTGATGAAACATTGTTTGAGGTGGGGGGAGGTGTCAGTAAAGGCCCTGGTACTTGGATGTGTGGTAGCTTGTTGAGCTGAATATCAGCAGACGCTGTTTTATCCCTGTGCATAATTGCACTAAATGTGGCATGTTAAGACATTCTAGGCTGAGCAGCCTTAGTTCTGATAAGCAGCCAAACTACTCTTACTGCTATATAAAGCTGCGAGAGCTTGATGCTGTATTAACAGCTCAGACGACTCACTCAGACATAAGGATCACATACAAATGCTGTTGCGGTACAGCATACACTGTGCAGCATTTGCTAATGGGCTTCTGAAAGTTCTGTTAAGGATGATAAATGAACTTGTAATGGTCTCAAGGCATGCTTCTCCCCAAAGATAATGTCAAATTTAGTTTCTATGAAAAGTTTCAGTCATGTCAGTGGCTGTGTTCACTCATGATTTGTGGTAAAATATTGATGGTAAATATCCATAAGAAGCAGCTAGTTGTCTACCCATAAAAGGTATGCGCAGGACCGACTGCTTCTTTGGTGTGACCTCTGACCCTTGTGTGTAACCGTGCCCGCAGGCTTGCAGGACCTGAGTAAGAAGCTGGTGATCGTGAACGGGGACGACCCCCTGAGCCGACAGGCGCAGCAGAACGCCACCCTGCTCTTCAACATCCACCTGCGCTCCACCCTCTGCTCCCGGCGCATGACCGAGGAGTTCCGCCTCAGCACCGAGGCCTTCGACTGGCTGCTGGGGGAGATCGAGACCAAGTTCA
Organism: Anguilla anguilla; assembly: GCF_013347855.1. NCBI lineage: Eukaryota > Metazoa > Chordata > Actinopteri > Anguilliformes > Anguillidae > Anguilla > Anguilla anguilla. The sequence goes on along the minus strand of NC_049203.1, from coordinate 57,288,902 downwards.
ACCAGTCCATTGTGAGTCCCAGGCCCGGCTGGGGAGGGCACGAGAGGGGCTGATTGGCTGAACATAGCTCCAGTTTCTATCGCAGGGCACACTGCAAAGGGAGATCAGGCATTAGGGGAAGATTAAGTCCAACTGAGATGCAGACATTTTTGTATGTTGTTGGGGAACTGGAAGGGAACAAAACGCGTATTTCGCAAATGCGTGTAATCCACGGCAGAATACAAAGATTGCTGTATTAATAAAATGATTTAATTTACCGAAGTGCTGTAACTGGACTGTCTGTACACACAGTATTGGCGTTGGCGGTGACCTTTTCTCCTCTCTCAGGTACACCCCGGGGAGATGGTAGGAGCCCTGGCCGCCCAGTCCCTGGGAGAGCCGGCCACACAGATGACCCTGAACACCTTCCACTACGCCGGTGTGTCGGCCAAGAACGTCACCCTGGGTGTGCCTCGACTCAAGGAGCTCATCAACATCTCCAAAAGGCCCAAGACCCCCTCGCTCACTGTCTTCCTGCTGGGCCAGGCAGCCCGTGATGCAGAGAGGGCCAAGGTACACCTCACTGTGCACTCTCACCACAGGTTTAGGTCCCAGTTTGTAAGAGGCAATAAAGGAGTTTTTACTGATCAATGGTGTGGATGCGACACGGCCTATGTGGGACAATACTCTATGAGCATTATGATGACACTTTGTCTTATTTCTCAGAAATTGCATTTGCATCCTAAGCATCTCTTGCCCTCAGTTGTATGACATTTGTTTGCACAAATTGACATCACATAACACAAATTACTTGACCTATGTCTTAAACTGCTACTGTGCCCTGTTTTTAAGAGAGTGTAATCGCCCTTCCTCTTCTCCTCAGGACATCCTGTGTCGTCTGGAACACACCACTCTGCGCAAGGTGACTGCCAACACGGCCATCTACTACGACCCCAACCCCCAGAGCACGGTGGTGACCGAAGACCAGGAGTGGGTCAACGTGTACTACGAGATGCCCGACTTTGACGTGACGCGCATCTCTCCATGGCTGCTCCGCATCGAGCTGGACCGCAAACACATGACTGACCGCAAACTGACCATGGAACAGATCGCCGAGAAGATCAATGCAGGTCAGAGCTTACAAACTAACATACAAGAACGCACACACGCGCGCACACACACACTGTCTCTCAATTTCAAACATGTGCAAGCATAAATTGAGATTGGAACCTGAGAACCAAACCATAAAGATTCTTTATGAAAGGGTAGTTACAATTGCAATAATGACAAACAGTAGTAGCAGCTTATATGAGTAATTCAACTAAGAAGAAGCCAATAATTGACTATAAATCTTGGCCCAGACTTGCACGTGTATTCTTTTATGCATTATTAATAAGTTCACCCCCAATCCCCCAGGCTTTGGAGATGATCTGAACTGCATCTTCAATGATGACAATGCAGAGAAGCTGGTACTGAGAATTCGCATCATGAACAGTGATGAGAACAAGTTCCAAGAGGTGAGGCATTAATTCCTGACCACGTCTTTCGAACGTCATCTTTCACTCAATCGAGTTGTTATTGACCGAAGAGGATTGCTCTGTTCTCCCTCAGGATGAAGAGGTGGTAGACAAGATGGATGACGACGTGTTCCTGCGCTGCATTGAGTCCAACATGCTGACTGATATGACGTTACAGGGCATTGAGCAGATCAGCAAGGTAGAGAATGGCACTGCTTCTGTCCACTTCATTATCAACATGTATCAAAGTAATATTAATGAGCAATACTATCCAATAACCTGTATTAACCCCCAATTTGAATCATTCATAAACATTTATTTGCATAAGCATTTTGCCTGTAGTTATGGCTAGCCACCTTTAGCTGTTGAAGAATCAGTGCTTATGCTATTCTTGACTATTTTTTCCCATTACAAATAAACGTACACATAAAACTGGAAAGACCAGAACAAGTCTGGCAATTTAATTGACCAAGATGTGGGTGGAACCTCATTAACCGCTAACCCTCACTCCCCTCCCGACAGGTGTACATGCACCTCCCTCAGACGGACAACAAGAAGAAGATCATCATCACGGAGGACGGAGAGTTCAAGGCCCTGCAGGAGTGGATCCTGGAGACGGACGGCGTGGGGCTCATGAGGGTCCTGAGTGAGAAGGACGTGGACCCGGTCAGAACCACCTCCAACGACATCGTGGAGATCTTCACGGTGAGGAGCACTCTAAATGTCTGCAGGAATAATATGAAATGTGTATGTTCACAGAACGCCCAATGGGACACAGCCGTGTTGCTTTTACCCCTCTCAAATGTTGGATGGCTGTAATGCATTTAAACTGACAAACAGGTAGAGGACTCTGTCCCAGTTCTAGGTCCGTGAATTTCCGTGGGTTTCGTTTTAGGGCCTGGAGCACTAACGGTGTCTTCCCTGTAGGTTTTGGGCATTGAAGCTGTGCGCAAGGCCCTGGAGAGGGAGCTGTACCACGTCATCTCCTTCGACGGCTCCTACGTCAACTACCGGCACTTGGCCCTGCTGTGTGACACCATGACCTGCCGCGGCCATCTGATGGCCATCACTCGACATGGCATCAACCGGCAGGACACCGGGCCACTTATGAAGTGCTCCTTCGAGGAGACGGTGAGAGCAGGGCACAATGGGTGGGAGTGAGGAGCAGTCCCCCCTCCCCCCCATGTCACTGTTGTAGAGTGAGTCCTATATTCAGAGAGCAGTTTGTGACATTCCTTTTTTCCCCCCTTTTCTTCTTTAACCCCATCCTTAGGTGGATGTGCTGATGGAGGCTTCCTCTCACGGGGAGAGCGACCCCATGAAGGGCGTGTCTGAGAACATCATGCTGGGTCAGCTGGCCCCGGCCGGCACCGGCTGCTTCGACCTGCTGCTAGACGCAGAAAAGTGCAAATACGGCATGGAGATCCCCACCAACATCCCTGGGATCAGTGTGGCAGGACGTGAGTAACCAGGGGGGATGCAGTCATAGGGACATACGCTCTGTTATGGGGATAGTACATTCGGCACCAAGTCATGGGGACAGTATACTCAGTCATAGAGACTGGGTCTGAACTCCACATCCACTCCATGGTCCTGACTGTTGTACTGAGATTTGTGCTGCAGAAACTTCGTTGCTGGCTTTCCCCATCAGACTTGGCAAAATGTAGGTAATGGATGATATTTATTTCTTTCCTCTCTTTCAGCAACGGGCATGTTTTTCGGCTCTGCTCCCAGTCCCATGAGCAGTATGTCTCCAGCCATGACCCCCTGGAACACAGGAGCCACGCCCGCCTACGGGGCCTGGTCGCCCAGCATGGGTAAGTCTTGTGTGTTTCCCCAGATAACACTCCTCCTCCACAGCACCCTGGCCTGGCCCCCTACAGGCAGCGGCTGTGATGCGCTTCTGACTCCTCCGCCCTTCCTTCCCACGTGTAGGCAGCGGAATGACCCCCGGAGCGGCGGGCTTCTCGCCCAGCGCCGCATCCGACGCCAGCGGCTTCTCCCCAGGGTACTCCCCAGCCTGGTCGCCCACGCCCGGCTCGCCTGGATCCCCAGGCCCCGCCAGCCCGTACATCCCCTCTCCAGGTCTGTCTCCCCTTTTTACGTCCCGCTGCAGCTTCCTCAGTGACTGCAAGCATGTCTACCCGAAGCCCTGGCCTGTATCCGGTGCTATTGGTGACTCTGTCTCGTTTGCGTTTGACTCCTGCAGGTGGAGCAATGTCTCCCAACTACTCTCCGACCTCCCCTGCCTACGAGCCGCGTTCACCGGGAGGCTACACGCCCCAGAGCCCGGGCTACTCCCCCACGTCGCCCTCTTACTCGCCCACGTCGCCCTCCTATTCCCCCACCAGCCCCAACTACAGCCCCACCTCCCCGTCCTATTCGCCCACCTCGCCCAGCTATTCGCCCACTTCACCCTCCTACTCGCCCACGTCTCCCAGCTACTCCCCCACCTCGCCCTCCTATTCTCCCACGTCGCCTTCCTACTCGCCCACCTCCCCCTCTTACTCTCCCACCTCCCCCAGCTACAGCCCCACCTCGCCTAGTTACAGCCCCACTTCACCCAGCTACAGCCCCACTTCGCCGTCATATTCTCCCACTTCCCCTTCCTACTCGCCCACCTCGCCGTCCTACTCGCCCACATCCCCCAGTTACTCCCCGACCTCTCCTTCCTACTCCCCTACCTCTCCGAGCTATAGCCCCACCTCCCCCAACTACACGCCCACCTCACCCTCTTACTCCCCCACGTCGCCCTCTTACTCCCCCACCTCACCGTCATACTCCCCCACCTCGCCCAACTACACCCCCACCAGCCCCAACTACTCTCCCACCTCTCCCTCTTACTCTCCAACTTCGCCATCCTACTCCCCGTCCAGCCCGCGGTACACCCCTCAGTCCCCCACGTACACGCCCAGCTCGCCCTCCTACAGCCCCAGCTCACCCTCCTACTCTCCCACCTCCCCCAAATACACCCCCACGTCTCCCTCTTACAGCCCCAGCTCTCCAGAATACACCCCCACTTCCCCAAAATACTCCCCCACTTCCCCAAAGTACTCTCCGACGTCCCCCAAGTACAGCCCCACCTCGCCCACTTACTCTCCCACCACCCCGAAATACAGCCCCACCTCTCCAACCTACTCCCCCACCTCACCCACCTATACACCAACCAGCCCCAAGTACTCCCCGACCTCCCCAACCTATTCACCCACTTCTCCCAAATACTCTCCCACCTCTCCCACCTACTCGCCCACTAGCCCCAAGGGCTCCACCTACAGCCCCACCTCTCCAGGCTACAGCCCCACGTCCCCCACTTACAGCCTCACCAGCCCGGCCATTAGCCCCGACGACAGCGATGAGGAGAACAACTGAAGAGGTTTCGCGAGAAAGAACTGAAGCGGTTTCTTCTGTCCCACTCGTTTGCCTTCTCCTTACGGGACAGATAAAAGGACAATTTGCACCCCTGTTGGTGGAGAAGTCGTGCTGGGGGAGGCAGAGGAACTTGGGGTCCCACTTGTGAATTTCTGGACCTCACAGCCCATATTTGCCTAGCCTCACACATTTTGGGGAGGGGGGTTTGGGGGCTCTCCATATTTACTATTGTATTTGATAGACTTGAACTATTGGCCTGAGAAGGCTGCCTTTTGAACAGACATTTTGTTATTGTGTTGGGTGTTACTGTGGAGTAACGCAACCCTCAAAGGGAGGAAAAAGGGAGCTCTTGAGTGCACTTGAGTGAACACTGAGATGCCCATCTCCAGCCTCCCTCACCTGTCTCTCTGAAATTTACAGCTTGGAGTAACCATATAGGAGAGCTGCAGTATTGCAATAGCCTTTAAATGAAAAGTGAAAATGTTATATTTTAAAGTCCAAAAATAATAAAATAAACTAGCCTGAATAGAATCACTTTAGATTAGTAGAGTGAGAGGAACATATTTCAAATGTTTTTTGAAATTTATTTCATTGAAATTCTGCTTTCTGTAAATACTCAAGGTTTAAAGGTAACTTACCAGGTATTAAGAATGGAAGATAAACTAATATATATGTTTTGGGACCTGGTATAAGGAGGCTAGACTTAAGGAAATTGATCTCTAATTGTATTGTTTTTTGAGGGGTTGCTTGATATTGTTCTTAGCAGTTGCGATTAACTGCACTGAATAGGCTTAAAATCTCTAAAATAACTACATTTTTGTTGTCTAACATATTTTGTGCGTGCTGTATGCAATACCATTGTAGTTAAAGGTTAAGGCCACAGTTTTAGATGTCAGCGAGTGTGACATGGGAGGCAAGGACAGAGGCCATTTCTGTGCAGGTGACGGAAGAGAGACTGGGAGAGAGAGGGGAACCACCCCCCCCATCCCGAGGTGTTTTCCTGGAGTAGCACTCATGGTTCCCCACAAGAGTCCCCTCTTTCCTAGCCAGAAACGCGCACCTGACAGGAGCCAATAACACTCACCAGCAGCTCGCTGCCATTCTCAATTTGGACAATTAAACGATTGCAACAAAAAAAATAAATAATATTGCTAGCAATCACGCTTCCTCCTCCCAAGGGAGCCAAATGTTTATTCAGTAAAATTATGATTTTTGTTTTGTTTTTTTTTTTGTTTGAATTCTAAGGTAAGGGGGGGGGGTAGATGAAAGGGGATCTACTTGACAGTGCTTTGGTCATTGTTTGCATGAGTGGCACCCGTTGATACGTTTTAATCAAGTTTTAGATTTAAACCGTATTTGAAATTCCCCCCCCCTCCACACTTTTGATATTTCTTCAGTCTCTAACTAGCCTGTGTATAAATACTTTGTTTCTCTTTTGGAGTTAAGGATGCTGTTCAGTTAATGGGGAGAAACCATTATTCTCTGTGTGAATAATTAAGCAAATGTTACAAATCTTGAGGTTAAACGATTCCCCGCCCTCCTGGTTTTCTTTTGTTTGTTAACTGTAAGCTGTTGCAAGGCAGATCTGGGTTTGTGTTGAAATGTTTTGGATGAAGCGGAAGGGGATGTAGTGGTGTAAGTGCAGCACGTCCCTGAAAAGCCTTGGAATGTTCTTATCCCTCTTTATCTCCTAATAGCCTTGTTTTGTCTCCCCATTCTGACGTGTGAATCATGGTGGTACCTATTGCGTTGCTGTGAGCATCTACGCACATCTGGTTCTTGTGAACTGGCGCAGCAGAAATCGTGGGAGAGCTTTCAAATGTTTGAAATGTTTAGCAATTTTAGATTTGAGCACTGGAGGGCAGCAAACTACGCCATTTATTCTTGGGCTTTCTCGGCGTCATATTCTGAAATCATATGCGCCTGGGTTTCTGCATTAGTTTTGGACTGGCCCTACCCCTCCTGCATTTTACAGTGCAGTACCTGTGGTGAAGTGGAAATTTGTAATATCTGAAGTAATCTGGAGAAGAATCGTATACATTCAGTACGAGTTTCTGCTCTGTTGATTTTTATAAGACCCAACTTTCTTCAAATTTCTTCCTTTTTGGTTTATTTAGCTTTGACAGGGATGTGCTGGAGTTTTACAGTAGTCTTTGTCTCTTTCCGCTTTTGATCCAAAAACTGTCCTGTTATTTTCTTAAATCAGTGTTTGTCCTTTTCTACCGGTGTCTGTGTACCTGTGTTAAGGGGAAAGGGGTGGGAGGGAATGTGTACCAAACGGTACTGGGAGTCTGATTCTTGTAGATTCTGAGTCAATGTTCCAGTTTTGGGTGGAACCTCAATGAATGACAGGAGAGAACTGTTCCACAAATACAGGCTTTTAGTACAGCCAGCCTTGTCTTCTAAACATCTACTTTCCTGAACTGACTGGATCACAGACCTGCAGTTGTAACATGTTGGGGATTAGCATTCAGCAAGAAACAATGGGGCGATTACAACTTCAGGGTTATCCACCTGGTTCCCCAAACAGAATATGAAGTAATGTGGTCGGTGGAAGGAATCCACTTCTGATCCAGTCAGTTTCAGGTGTTTGACACCCAGTGGAGTGCATGGGAGAATGTGTGTGTGTGTGTGTGTGTATGGTGTACGTATGCTAGCCCAAGCATATGATGTGCGTATGCGTGCGATTGTGTCAGTGGTAAGACAGGGTTTTCATTTGTTGGAACTGATTGGGCAGGGTCTCTGGGGGGAAGGAAGATTTAAGTTAAAGAAATTGCCACTGTATAGAAATCAATCCAATATTTCATTCTCTCTACTGTTTTTGTTTTTGCTGTTTTTTTTTTTTTGACTTGGAAAAAAATAAAAAGTTTTACTAAATTTGGCTCAGACTTGTATCCTTTAAGCAACATGTATCATGGGGAGGTACACGATGGAGATTGGTCTTTTGCCTTTCAAAGCTGGAGGGAAAGGAGACCAGTTTGAGATTTGACTGAAGCAAGATCGTGGCATGTTTCTTTTTAGTCACACTGACAGTCACTTTGAGACATGATTTCCACTGTCTGAGATGCAAAAGGCAGCAGTCTGTTCCGAACTTTGCATTTAAAAGCATTGTCAGTTGCAGTCATTTCATCTGTAGGTGGCAGTCTTTGGCATAGCTGTACATGCTTTTAACACTGAAAAAATACAGCTGACATGAACATATGTTCACTGATGCATGTAGCAGTGAACCATGAGTACCTGGTGTACAGTGATTATTTCAGAGGCTAATACGTGGAATAAATTGCTTTCTAATTGCATTACAGATGTCTTGCTTCTTTACCAAGAGCATCTAGAAATATTTATTGCATTGGTAAAGCAGTCATGTTAGCGGTATGATGCAAGCTTGATTTGCCTTGATTTAATGATAAGGATGATGTGTCATCTCAATGGGGGTTATGTAAATATGTGAGCACTGCCTATTATCAGGCAGATTATAGTTTTTTGTTTTTTTTTCCACCTGGTTGTTTTGGAGAAAATCCATCCATCCATTATCTATACCAGCTTATCCTGAGCAGGGTCGCGGGGGGTGCTGGAGCCTATCCCAGCGTGCATTGGGTGAGAGGCAGGAATACACCCTGGACAGGCCGCCAATCTATCGCAGGGCACCCACACCATTCACTCACACCTATGGGCAATTTAGGGTCTCCAGTTGACCTACCTGCATGTCTTTGGACTGTGGGAGGAAACGCACGCAGATGCAGGGAGCACATGCAAACTCTGCACAGAAAGGCCTCAAGCGAAGATTTGAACCCACAACCTTCTTGCTGTGAAGTGACTGTGCTACCCACTGCACCACCGTGCTGCCATTTTGGAGAAAATGAGCAATTTAAATAATTTTGTATGTTATGCCATTGAATAAAGACGTTATTCTGTCTGACTCAGACAAATTGCAATACCACCTTTAGGTGCATCTAACCTGCAGTTAGGTGTTTAACTTGAGACTGAGGAGCAAGTGTTGGCATAATATTGCAATGGTCATTTTGGTATACATGTTTGTGACAAAGCATCTTTTTTTTAAATTTGGCTCTGAACTCCATAATTTCAGATTTGTAATCAAACCATTCACATGTGGTTTAAGTGCTGATTATCAGCTTTTATAAAAGTGTATTTTTTATCAGTTTTGGTTGTAGAATATACAGCACTTCTTATACATAGTACCCAATTTAACGGCACCATAATGTTTGCGATAAATGGATTCATAGGTGTTTCTGATCATTCAGGTCTGTTAAATTGCAGTGCAGTGCAGACATGAGAGCTTTCAGTATCTAGTATTTTTTATTTGCTTTGGCGTTTTGTTATTAACATAACCTAATTTAGAGTACAGGCCATTCAGCCCAACATTGTTCGCCATTTTCCTGACTAAATTGTACCTAGTGCTCTGATTACCTACAGACTAGATAGTATCTAACACCATATCAAGCCTGGTCTTGAAAATCCCCAGTTTCTGCCTCTACTACATGACCTGGCAGGCTATTCCACTCATTAACACATTCTTCCTAATGTCTGTGTGGAATTTACCTTTATCTGTGTTATTGGTGTTTGTCAACATGAGGACCAAAGTTGTATTGTACCAATGAAAGTCAATGAAGCCATAATGAGGCTCAGAAATGGGGGGGGGGGGGGGGGGTGGGCATGGATGTGTTAGGGACTACTGTTCACAGAAGACTTCATGAATAGAACTACAGAGGCTACACTGCAAGTTGCAAACCACTAGGATGAAAAACAGGATGGACAGGTTACAGTTTTCTAAGTACCTAAACAAGACCAGGTTAAAACCTAGCATATGGATGGACCTAACACACATGATCCGGCCGACCAATGGTGTAACTTCATAACTCGGCCGACCAATGGTGTAACTTCATCCCTCAGTCAGTCAGTCACTCACAGACATTCGCGTTTGTAGGGCTGGCCCCGCTGTTGCGGTCCAGCCAAAAAGCCTGCAGAACTCTGGAAAAAACGTCTTGTGGACAGATGAGAGTGCAGAGACCAAGTCGCGGTTTTGTGGGCATACCCCATACCAGGGGTTATCAACCGTGATCCTGGACTTATGTTCATACTACAGTCTATAATTGTGCTGCAGCAGTGCAAAGTATCATTCCTGTGCCATTTACCTTGTCTGTACGCTATGATACAACCAGATAGAGCAGGCAAGCCACTGCATGTGCCAGGGAAAAAAAGTGGTTTTGCACTGTAGAAAAACTGGATTCCCTGAAAAGATTCACTGCAGATTGTTTTTGTTGCTGTATTGGCATTTGGCCAATGTAATATCAGAAGGATGGACTATCCAGAGGATATGTGCAACGTGTATTCAAAAAGTGTCATAACTCGTAAGGGAGTCACACATGTTTTTAAAAGATTATTGGACATTGCTAAATGTGGTAAAAATACTAAATTTCGTCATTCAAAGAGATCATGCATATTTTCAAACACAGTGCACCCACACCTATGCATCAGGCAGCACAGGTTTGAGCCTGTAGTCTTGATGAACAATGGATGAACAATTTTACTCCACCCAAACTGCTGTATATGCATCAGCATGGTTGTCTAGTCTATTTCTTTTGGATATTGTTATCCAGGCTGAGCTACATATTTTCCCTTTATCTCCAGTGTTATGCTGTTGTGATCTTGAAAAACATGGGAAGTGTGTTTGGCTGTCTGAAATATTGCAATGAGCTGAGAGTGAGCAAAACACTGAAAGGCTAGCTCAGTGTTTGGCAGTAGGTCTGAAAGTAATTTTAACCACACTTATTATTTGTATTTATGGAGTAAATTACAGCAGCCTTCTGTGAATAAATAATCACACAGGGATGTGGTAGCTTTCCCTCTTTCAGGCCTTCTAGCTAACATACTCTATTTCTGTTGGAACAATACATACTTGCACACTACAATGTCTAGGCTGACAGAGCTAAACAGGCCCTTGCTCTCTAGTCATTTGGAATTACTCAGCAGTGCTCTCTGTGGCTCATGGTGATCACAACTGTGTTCAATGTTTTATTCACACTGAAATGTCTATGATGCCTCCAAATATACTGTAGCTCGTATGAATTGTAATGCAAGCATACTGGTATGTCTAAAATTAAAACAGGCATTTACAGACCTTTTACAAGTTCACAGGCTTTCCACTGCTGAAGAAGATGAGAGCATTTTATTTTAGTTTAGATTTTGTTTTTTTTTTAACCTTTGTAACTTCTGTTGAAGAGCTGGATGCTCAGAACAACTTGGAACAGAGCCCTTTGCTTTAATTGGTGATTGCAATCAGATGCATCAAATTGGATTTATGTCTGCAACATGGTTTCAAATGAACTGCCAATGTATAGGACTGGGCGTTAAGGGGTGGAATTGGTTGCAGTGAACACAAGTTGCTTGTGACACGGGTTATGTAAAATGCCACTGTCAGTCATATTATCTGTCTCAAAATGTTGTGTGACAACGCCACCTCCTTACTGGTGATATATTTGAATTATGCAACATGTTTCACTCATATGGTGGTCATACATACTTTTAGCCTGTGATGCTTAGTAAGCCCTCTGTTAGTTGGCCATGTTGGTGAAGTATTGAAGTTACCTGGGGTATGCTATGCTCAATAAAAAAATGTAACTGCACTCGCTGGAAAAATATGTACTTTTCCTGATGGAATGTTTCTTTGAATGAAATGAAGCTTTTTGGTAGGTATTAATGAGGTCTGATGTGATGGTCATTGGTGTTACCATTATGAGGAAGTGTTCTGTGGGCTGGGACGGGGAGGAGTGCACATTTCCTGCCTTGTCTGTTTGTGGTGTGTGGTTTTCTCGGCATCCGTTGTCACAGATGTGATTAGTTGTGACAAAATGTGCTTTGCCTGTACATACATACCAATTTTTGGCTTAAAAAGGATCTTCTGTGCTGATAGTCTTGCTGCTTTCAATGTGTCAGTCTGAGGGTGGAGTGCAATTTCTGTGAATCTCCTTCGTGACCATGTCTCTGGCTAAAGGATACTTATGAGCATATGGACAGAAATACCTTGAGTGGTTCCATAACTGTCGGGTTTCACTGGCACACAGTTACAAAAGCAAAGTGTGTTCTTATTACTACATGCAAATTCAAATGCACATACCCTTATGGAGTGATAACTTGTTAAAAAGGATGGTGTAAATGATGGTTTGAAGCATTCATAGAAAAGTAGATCTATAATTCCTGGTAAAATTATATTGATCAGGCAGTTTTGTACCAGGAAACTCCTCAGCAGGAATTCCAGCACTTAGCACTGTGGTGGGACACACTGTGACTCCAGCAGCACACTGGGTATGTTTGTATTGGAGTGTGAATTGAGACATTAAAGCAAGAGGAGAGCCACGTAGCTGTAGATGACATCATCCATGTTACAGTGCACTATTAAAGATCTGGAAATAGATGGAGAGAGCAACAGTCATGAATCCGGTACTCCTGTATCAATAATTTAAACTTCTAAACCGCAGACGGTCGTTAATGCATATTACCGGATGCTTGACATCTATTACTGACGCACTATCCACAGCATGTTTAAACAACATACACTCTTTGCTAATCACCAATGTGCAAGATCATGACCACATTGAGGCCTCTTGTGGGGCAGGTGCTCAAAGTGAGAAAAGGTACACCAACCTAGAAAAGCTGTAATGATAATAATGCAAAACTGAATTTCTAAAATCAAATCAAAGGGGCACATTGGGCACATGGGCACCTGCCTGTCCTTGATCCATCTCAAGTGTCTCTAACAGAATGATACCATAGCTGCACTTTTATGGATTCCATTAACATTTTTGGTCAAGGAAATGCCAATTAGGCTTGTCATTAATGTTGAACTGGTTAATCACAGACAGACTGGTCACAAGTACAGAGACTGTTTACCGTGCGACTATAATTAAACCCATTTCTGCTTCCCAATTCACTTCCTTCCTCAATTCCAAACAGTGATTTGAAGTTAAGATGAATCTTTGCATAGGACTTTTTGAATACATTTTTCACAGTTGAAGAAAAACATTGTCTGTACTTCATGAAACAGGAAACAGTTAAACCACCTATGTTACTATTTTCTCTCTCTTACTCTTTCTTTCTTTCTCTCTCTCTCTCTCTCTCTCTCTCTCTCTCTTTCTTTCTCTCGCTCTCTGTCTGCACCTTTGTTTCAAAGCCAAGGGGCTGGGCTAAACTGCTGGAGCAAGGCAGGAAGTTTATAAAAAGAAGTTACCCTGTGTGTGCATTGGTTTTTTGTGCATTCAGATCCCGCTCATTTCAATCTGCACTCACCACTCCCCAGGCTGTAAGGTAAGCTTCATAAACATCTACTTGTGCAGTTTTTGGTAAAGGGCTCTTTTGAAAAGCTTCTCGTCAAGCTTAGCAGATTGGTTTGTTTGGTGCCTATAACCAAAGAAAACAAAGAAAAGCAGAGATTGATCTGTACTCGGTTATTTGCAGTAATTTATTGACTTATCTTTAAATAAATGTATTTATTTATCTTAAATAACTCCTTTGAGCATCTTTATACCTGGATTCCTTCCTCTTTATCTTTCATATCCCACGATTTTCTCAAATGAGAAAATAGTGGGAAATGCTTGAGTTTGGAGGGAAAAGAAACTCCGTCTTCACCTGATGGACCTCACTTTCTCTCGCTCTGTCAGTCTGCATATTCTATACTCTCATATTTCCCTCTCTGATTAAGAGCACATGCGGACCTGATGCCTCAGTGATCCTGCCTCGCTATCGCTGACCCCAGTCTCCCCGTCTCTCCCCTGTTCCCGCCACCAGTGCTGCTCCACTGCCCAAGGCCAAAGGAGGCAGCCTGCTGTGTATCTCTGCCTCTGGCTATCTATCTGTCTTTTGTTTAACTTCTGCAGTGGGGAGGAGGCAGGCAGGTGCACTAATTATCCCTGTGGTGTTTAGCGCTGGTCAGGAACCCGACTCTGCCCCCACAGGGCGTCCTCTCGATGGGCACTCAGATTATTGTCCCAGCTCCAGTTACCTCCTGCATATAAGCTAACCAGGCCAGGCAGGCACCGACACAACTGTTCACTGATTCACTCAGACACACACAAACAAGCGGGCAAAATGGAGCCAGAGTCAGGTACCGTGCCGGAGCTAACCGAGGGGATCTTGCAGTTAAGTGGACCCAGGCTTTTTTTGCCTTTACTTACTCTTCACGATGCGTTCGCCTCCTACCACACAGGTCTCAGCGTTGTAACCCTAGTACCTTGCCTTTATGCACGCATCATGTCTCTTTCCTGTTTTGCTTGTGTCGCCACTTCTGCCTTTGACCTGTGTTTAAACACTGTGTGCTCTGTTTTAGGTCACAAGATATTTGTGCCTTTCATTTGCCTTGACAATATATGGATTTCTTTTGTACACTGGTGTCATCATTATTGATGATGGGAGTGCTTGCAATGGCTATTCTATAAAAGGTCATGTCTTTAAAGCTATTTGATTGAGTTAATTTCTGTCCATTTCAAACCAGGACGTTAGACAAGAGGTAGATGTCAATGGTTTGCATCCAGCTTTGTTTTTAATTTTGGTCTTTCTCTGTCTGTGGTTATTGCCCTGTGTCATACTGACGTGCCAGGTGGTTAAGACACAGCCACGTCAGTAGGGACAGATGAGATGTTGACATGTTACGTGGTGTAGGTTCTCATCTGTGGCTCGCCACCACTGTCAACCTGTCAAGCTCTTCCCTCCAGTGCCTGCTGCCCTGGTCTCTGTTGACATCCTTGTGTGTGCTGAATTGCCATGGTCATGTCCTGCTCTGAAGAGGCTTCACTAAAGTGTACAGCATCTGTCATAACATAGGCTTACATGGCTAGTTTAAACATTGAATAAACACACAGATGGTCTGGGTTGTCTGCTCTGCTCTGAGGAGACCTGACTCCCAAAGAGAGAGTGGGACACAAGGGTTAATGTACTTGCACTCTTCGAAGGCTTTTCTGTGAAAGGAGGGTGAGTCAGAGTGGGAGTTTCTATGGATACTGCTCAAATAGTCACACACTCAAACAGAAGGGCGGATACCTGGCTCAGCGAGGTTTGCACGAACCTGTGTCTAGGCAAAGATAAGGCTGACTGCTGTGACTGTCTTTCAATGAACCATGCAATTATAAATATATATAGAAACACTTTATATCCATAATTCATCAAATAAACTCTTTCTGAAATTTTTCTGAGTGTACATACAATTTAACCTATGTAAAATGTACATGACAGCAAACATACTCTCCAAATATCGCTGTACTGTTTTAGCAGTTAGAGAAAATGTAAGATTTACAGACGATACCCTAAATGAAATGAGTACTCAGTGGGTTAGCTGGGATTTTTCAGATATTCGGGCTGAGTCATACAGTATGATGAATCAATTTAATGTTCCCATGGAGACTGCCACACACACAATGGCACTGTCAGCACCACAATTTGAAGAGGATTCTCAATTTATTAATGCTAATACCAAAGAGAAATCTTTTCCTTGACCTTTAATTGAAAGAGGCCTAAGAATGGACTCTTCAGAAAGAATTCAGAAACTCTGAGAAAGGATTAAGAGGCTTTGGGTTTTTTCACACCATACAGTTAGGTTTGTCTATGTTGTGAACACCATTTAATGCTTAGGGCGTGTTACATTCTTTGCTAATCCAAAATGCAGTGCCTTTAGCAATATCTCTAAACACCAATTTCCAGAAATCTGTGTTCTTCTGTTCATAGAAAATCTGACAATATATTTTGATGAATCGTTGAGAAATGAAATGGAAAATGCTGCACACAGCCTGTGGCTGGTAGTTCCTTAGGGCGGTACGCAGTTGGCGATTGCGTCACTCAGGGAATAGGAGGGTTCAGTTGGATAGGGTTCCGCATGCATGACTATCTAGCGACCCCTGCTGGTCAATCAGGCACCTGTGGATTGCGATCAAAGCCGCATACAAAAGGTCTTCCTCTGACTTTCGCTGGAACTTTGCTGTAGTCTGCAGTGTGGAAAAGAAGCAGCTAGTGACAGCAAACCACAGTTGTGGCTACACAATGTCTACACTACACTCTCCCGAATTGGCAGTGGGGATGTGCGCATGAACTCGGCTGTCGTTGCAGATGATTGGCTGTTCCAAATTGGGGTGGCAATTGGATATGCTCAGCCCCATATTGGACACCAAATTTTTGAAAAAAAAAAAAAATGTAATAGGAATTAAACAATTCTGCAAAATGAGATGATCCGTGCAGGAGGCAGTGTGAGACGTAGTCTGACTCACCCGTGGATACAGCTATGCAATGACATTAATTATGGGGTACCTGCGCAATCTCGTATCTTGGAGAACCTAGTGGGGGGATTCCATAACAATGATGCAATCAACTGCCCAGTTTGGTTGTTCCCATTGCGCAGTCCCCTTCTTAAATCCTGCTTTTGTCTTCTTGTCTACTTCCTTCTCCCTTCCTGTTTTTGCTTCTTGCCTTAATTCATTCAGTCTGCCTCCATGGTCAATTTAATCATGTATGTTAACCTCTATCTCTGCTCCCACTTTTACCTCCTGACTTTAATTTCCTCTCACTTCAAATCTTCCCTGAGTCATTTTCTTTTGCTTCCCTGGACACGATTCTCTTCTTGTTACTTCTGTCTCTTCTGCTCTTGACCCTGGTCCCTCTCTCCCCTCCTGACCTCCCTCTGTCCTCTGTCCCGTACAGAATGCAACCTTTCCAGGCAGCTCCAGGTCAGTTTGGGCCCGAGGCCAGGGAACCAGGGCTACGAGGCTGGAGGGTGGAGAAGATGAAGGCCGTTCCACTGGAACCCTCCGAGCTGGGGGCCTTCTTCAACGGGGACTCCTACCTGGTGCTGAGCAACAGAGGAGAGGAGGGGGCTGATCTGCACATGTGGCTCGGTGGGTTGCGTGGGGGGTTCCCTGCCCAGGTATGAATAGAGACTGAGAGAGAAGGGTGCTAGTAAGTACAGATGGATTAGTGCATGAGAGAGAGGGGTGGCAGGGCAATGCTTTCTCAATCCCAGCTGTACGGACTCCTAAGAAAAATGGATACTGTATTATTTTCAGATTTTCCATCAGAGAGCTTTGGTGAGCCAAACTGTATTTAAGATGAATGGGCCTCATTCACAAAACTTCTGAATTTTTTTTTTACATTTGTTCTTAAAAAAAAAAAACCAATATGGGATTCATGACATTTCTGCAGACCTTTGTTTTTGTGCGTGTCACAGGTGTATGAGATTATGAATGCCGGCTGTTTGTAAATTTTATGCGTAATCCAGTTCATGCGATTTGCGATTACAGCATAAGAAATAAATGATGAATGTCGAAATGCTTTTAGAAACGTTCTTACACGCAGTTTACGATCAAATGTAAACGTACACATGTTTCATGAATGAGGCCCAATGTTTCTAAATATTGTGGCTAGCAACATCACTCGCGAGAAAAATAGGCTGGATGCTATAGTTTTAAAATATTATATGCAATAGTTATTCCCCTAAACACAAGCACAGTTTTAAGACATCCTTGCTTTCAAATAAATTGTGACAGGGACTGTGCCATCACCAGTATTAGGGATGCAACTTGAAAATGTACTGTTGTAAATAAAACATACTGCAGAGAGAGAGAGAAGGAAAGGTGAGCCTGTGAGACCTAGGTAATGGCATGCTGTTGGAGCGACACACAGATGGAGGGAAGGAGGGAGCAGGATGAGTGGGATGAGCAAATGGTAGAGAAAGAGAGTTGGGATGAGAAAGAGAGAGAGAGATAGAAAGAGGGAAGTGTCCCAGGGGAAAAAAGGGAAGGGCAGATTTTGCCATGGCCATTAAAATTTCACGAGCTCTGTTACAGTGCTCAGATGTAGCTGTTGTTTCCATCATGTATCCGGTGATTAGGTAACACTAAGCTGATTGTCATCACAAGGAAAGCCCATTAAGTCCTCCCGCACTCCCCCTTTTCCCTCGTTCTCTTCGCTCCAGGTGAGAAGTCCTCGCGTGACGAGCAGGTGGCCTGCGCCATGTTGGCGACACAGCTGGACAACTTCCTGGGCGGGGACCCTATCCAGCATCGGCAAGTCCAGGGCTACGAGTCACCTGAGTTCATGAGCCTCTTTCCCAGAGGAGTCAGCTATAAGGTAGGCTTGCTGGGAGTCAAGAGCAGTGGTACACAAGTAGGATAAATAACTAACCACCACTGTGGACAATGACGGTGCCACTGCGACTCCATATGCAAAAATATATTGGTTTTGGAGTGGATCATTGTAAGAAGCAATAATTTGTGTCTTCCTACCTATGTTATGATGGGATGCTCAAACTCAAAGGTGTTGCGTCTTATTCTTGTAGGAGGGCGGTGTGGAGTCAGGGTTCCGCAAGACACCATGTGGTTCTGGTCCAGTCCACAGGTTGTACCAGATCAAGGGCAAGCGGAATATTCGAGCTAAGGAGGTCGAGCTCACCTGGGCAAGTTTTAACAAGGGAGACTGCTTCATTCTTGACATGGGAGAGGTAAGAGCCACGAGTAGAAGGCAGACAAAGTGAGAAAATGCTCACAGAGTGAGAGATCCAATTTCCTAGCTCTAGGCCTACCAAAAGCTACTGTCTTATGTGAAATGTGAAATTTTTGATTTGGTCTTCAGATTTGGACATTTGGACATAATGTTTAGTTGATTATATGAAGAGTCGTGCATGTATTTCTTTTATGTCTGTGCTATCTACCTTTGATGTTTGAATGAAATTGCAGCCCATGGGGGTTAAAGGATGTGAGTCATCAATGCTGATTATTTTACTGTGCTAGTGTCAAAGCTAAAGAATTGAAGCACGCTCGTGATCTTTACTATGATAGCTCCATTTGTTGTACTATTTGTGTATCTTCCCTTTAGAGCATGTGGTGACATTGTCTATACTTCATGAAACAGGAAACAGTTAAATTACCTGTTACTATTTTCTCTCTCTTACTCTTTCTCTCTCTCTCTCTCTCTCTCTCTCTCTCTCTCCTTCTCTGTGTGTACATGAATCTTGTCCAGACCATTATTTCCTGGATTGGCTCCCAGGCCAACGTCTTTGAGAAACAGAAGGTGCGTGAGATCGCAACCCTGATTCGTGACACAGAGAGGCATGGGAAGGCCCGCATCACAGATGTCAATGAAGGAGAGGAAACACCAGAGATGCTGAAGGTGAGGTCACCCATGCCCTGAAACATCTGCATCAACCAAACAACCTATCTACTGTACATCAGTGCAAGCCTGTTTTCAAGCTGACTCACAAAATGATCAATGTCAGCAGCTGTTGCTATAAGTCAAATCAGATTTTTCATCTTCACTAAGCTGTTTGACTGTACATATTGTACATATATTATTTTCTGGGACAAAGCATTCAATACATTCAGGGTTACAGCAAATGTTATCTGCCCAATTGACATTTTATGAGTTGAAAAATAAAAAATGAAATCTTTAAATATCTTTAACATTCAACCTTAATGTTATTCCATGCCCACCCTTTTATGGTAATTGGCAGGTGCTGGGTCCAATGACAGGTCTGAAAGAGGAAAACTCCGAAGCTGACTCCGAAGCTGACTCCAAAGCTAGCTCTGCCTCTCTGTACAAGGTGTGTGCAACCTGTTTAACACCACTGATGCATTAGATGTAGTGATGCCTCAAAATGTGGAATATCTAGTTGTGGACTACTCTATTAATGGATACAGATAAGCAGCAGGTTTGCACACTTTTACAACACATTCTCATCACATTCCATGGATTTGCATTGTCTACTGGCATCTCATTTCAGGTGTCTGATGCCACAGGATCAATGAAGCTGACCAAAGTGTCAGAGAAAAGCCCATTTCAGAAGGACCTCCTGGTGCGTGATGACTGCTTTATCCTGGACAATGGAAACAATGGCAAGATCTTTGTCTGGAAAGGTGAGATGAGAGGGGAATGCAGAGAAAAGGAATACGTTTATTATGTTTTTGGAATAGAACTACAATTTTTTTAAAAATTAACTTTACTGATTAGCTGGTGTTGTTGTTTCTTAGGGAGTGGAGCCAATGCAGAAGAGAAGAAAGAGGCTCTAAAGATGGCTGATGACTTCATCCAACAGATGAACTATCCCAAGATGAAAACACAGGTGATTGTCAGTCCTTTGTTACCATTATACTCCATTAGTGTAAAAGATTTGAATGGTAAAAAAATATTTAGACCCATTTTCAAAGAAAAACTGCATCAATCAAAATATTGACAGATATTTTGAAAAACACATTGTACAACATTTACATAAACTTCTAAAGATTCTAATGGAAATATCTTACATTTTTGCAATGTAAGTTGTAGGACTTTACTTGGAGTTCCCTATAATATATTTTAATTCATGGCAATCATCAAGAGCTCTTGTCTCATAACTGTCCAACAGCTTTGTAGAGGTGGAGATATCTGAGTGACAGCGTGCTATGCATGTTTTTACAGGTGGAGATCCTTCCCCAGGGCAGAGAGAGGGTCATTTTCAAGCAGTTCTTTAAGAACTGGGACTGAAGTCACCCATAACCAAAGCATTTCCATGCATGTCCCACCTTCGTCAAATAAACAGCAAGCAATATTATTCTTACTGATGTCATGTTTAGTCCCACCAAAAATCACCTTTGTATGTTTGTGTGTGTGTATGCATGTATATATATATACATATATATATATATATATATATATATATATATATATATATATATATATATATATATAAATTGAGCATGCCTACACAAGCATACAATGAACTCCCATCATGGATGAAATACAACCCCATCATGGTTTGTTTTACAAATGTGATGATCACATTGAGAGTTTACAGTGCCCTCTGGTGTTTACTATCGTCATAACTTTTATTTTAAAGTGCGCCAAGATTATTTACTGCATAGATTACAGTGAGTTTTTTTTACATATTTGTTTTACAGTAATACTGTTTCTGAATATACAGTAGCAGACCTACAGCAAATACAATAAAAATAATTATTGTGCACTCTATATTCAAGCTTCAGTGCATGATTCAACTTCCAGAACAATAAAGTCACGCTCAGGGAAGTCTCTCAACTTTGAATTCAAGGATGTTTTATTTGTGCAATTAGTGTATGTATGGCTTTGACATTGTAATGCAGATAATGTATAATCCATAACCGGTAAATTTGTTTATAGCAGGTTAATGTAAAACATGGAGATATAACATTAATTGAATCAATACATTGGAGAGTAACCTGGAGAATTTAATGTTTACTTGGGTGCATAGCTTTGCAAATGCCCTACACCATTCTCACCTGCATAATTATACATGCAGGAGGTTTAAGTCATGCTTAGCTCATTTAGTATTATTCTAGTGACTGAATGGGTTCCACACTTCTCATTCATGTATTGTAATGGGGTGGAATATGTTTTTTTTAATGTTTTGACCAAAGAATAAACAGTATGTTACATTTTGAATAGCTGTTATGGCATATTCTCTGCAAACTTTTAAAAATATACAGTATCTGATGTCCTAAGGACATCCTACAAAATATGCTTGATAAGGTCTCTACAGCGTAAGGTCAAAGGCCAACTTTTTGATTTAATGAAAATTTGTGCCAGTGTCCATTAGATTTTGAGATTGCACAAAATACCAGAACCTATCTCTATGCAGGACGTCAGTATTTTTCAAAAGAAATCAGGATCAAGTGGGCCACATTCACAGACATTTTGCACTGTACTATCTAGCCCTTTATTTCTGGGGCAACCAGTCAGTCACAACTCATAAATGACTGTTTGAGGCCTTCATAATCATCATGTGGTCTGTTGCATAACTACCTTGTAAATACCAATTGGTAGCCTCCTTGCTGCGGAGGTCAAAATCAAGCTTTAAGAAAACCTCAGTTGTTTGTTCCATGTGGCTCTTATGTCAGCTGTGATTTATAGACCAATCAATTAAACCAAATCTTTGTATATATTAGAAACCATCATCTGTTTCCTGTAAATGCCATTCAGAAAATACCTTAATGTTTATCTCTGCTTATCTATCATATATTGAGGCATGCATCTTTATGGGTGCATTTATATGATTGTTACTGTGCCTATCTCTAGCTCTAGTGGTGTTTGTTTTCCATGTGCAATGCATTAGTGACAGGCGAAAAGCGTCTGCCAAATGAATATAATGCAAATTGTTAACTTCAATTAACATCATGCTCCAACAGGACCCTGCAGGACCCTGTCTAACTTGGAAAAGTGGTCTGGGTAAAGGAACATGGCTCTTCATGCTCAAAACTTAGTTCTGTACCAGGAATAAAGCAGTTCTCCAATTGTTCATATATAATGTGAGCTTCATAATCTTTTGGGCTTTTGTTCTTTATTTGGCTCTGTGCTCCACATTTTTTAGGTGTGTAATCAAACAATTCACATGTGGTAAAAGTGCAGATTTTCAGCTTTTATTTTAAAAAGTTATACATTTTGGTTTCACCATGAAGAAACGACAGCACTTGTATAATTCTCCCATTTCAGGGCATCATAATGTTTGGAACAAATGGCTTCACAGGCGTATCTGATTGGTCAGGTGTGTTCAATTGCCCACTTAGTTCAGGTATAAGAAAGCTTATAGTATCTAGTCTGGCTTCTGGGCTTTTGATTGCCTTTGGAGTCTGTTATTGGTATTTGGCAACATGAGGAATGTCAAGGAAGCCATCATGAGGCTGAGAAATAAGAAAAAAAACAGTCAGACATAGACAAATTGAGTGGTAAGCTCAATACTAGAGACCAAAAGAAACTGCCCACTACCCAAAGCATACCCCCCCCCCCCCCATCTGTGAAACAGGGTGGTGGGGGTGTTATGGTTTGGGTATGTATGGCTGCCACAAGTACTATGCCAGAATGATAATTGATAGTGTAACTGCTGATAGCAGCAGGAGAATGAATTCTGGAGTGCACAGAAACATTTTATCTGCACAAGTTCGACTAAATACCTCCGAACTCATTGGACCGTGCTAAATCTACAGGAAGACAATGACTTTAACCTCATCTTCATTATTTTATTCCAAATCCAATGTGCTGGAGTGGAGGGCTAAGACAACATAAGTTTTGTCACTGTCCAAATACTTATAAAAGTCACTGTACATCCTCTGTGTTAATTTGCAATGGCAGTATGGAATTATATGCTGATAAACTCCCTAATAGACATCTACATTCTCAGTCTGCTGGGAAGTTACACTTAATGGAAAGCAATATAAATATCAGTATAGACACCGGAATAATGGAAAGTATCACTATATTTCTATATAGCCAATCCACCCCCTCTAAGTAAGCAGGTAATTTATAGACATTTGAGCTCATAATCTTTGAACTGCTCGAATTGCTTCCTTACTTGAACTGCTGTGTCCTTCCGGTACTCTTATTCCTGGCAAGACAATGACGGTAAGTTGTTCATATGGTTAAGTGCTTCGTGGTAAGTGGTTATCACACAGAGTTAGTGTTCCCAGATCTTTCTGGAATTAAGTATCATCTTTTCATCCGAGGGCATGGCAGATTTCATATTCTGAGTCATAATTTATGATTAAGAAACATGTGTGGGTGTATGTGTGTGTGTATGTGTTTGTGTGTGCGTGTGTGAGAGTGTGTGTGTCTCCAAGGAGATGGAGCATTAAAGAATTTCAACTGGGTTATTCTCCCCCCTCATTCCCTTCATATATTACACCTCTACCTGTAGCTGGGAAAAGTCCAAAGGTCTTGCATTGTTAGCTCGTAATAAAACCTCTTGATGCCCACAGTTTACTGTCCAGTCTTTCACGAGTCAAGACCGCACACTAGCCTCTCTCCTCACTAAGGGTAAGCCTACAGTTTAATTATTATATAGCTGTGGAGAACTTATGGATATTAACTCAAATAATAGCATTAGAACAATAGAATTGTTGAAAAAAATTGATGTTTTAATCAAATTTTACATTCTACATCATTATTGCACTTTGAGAAGATAAACAGAAGTTTATAATGACAAAAACAGGTGATGGTTTTATATCTTTATCAATATGTGTCCCACAGTAATATTGCTGCTGATTGGAATCGTTATGAAGGGCTCATTTTAAAAGGGCTTATTTTCTGAATACCATCTGCCTGCTATTGTATGTTGCGTTGTCTGAATAGCTGTATAGCATTGTTGGGTTTAATAATATATTATACCTGCTATGAATACAGGCACCGTACAAATTATGTATTGTGGCAAGATGTGTGGTGCAGTCCATAGAGTGGCCAACTCTGAAGCCACATAGTCAACACCACCCTTCTCTGTCTATTATCCTCTGTGCTTTCTGCCTGTCTGAATATGAAAAAATAAAATACATGTTTTTTGGTAAAATCAGCTTTATGAACTGATTGATTGGATCCATTGGAAGTCATCTGTCTAGAATGTGCTTTTGGAGTTGAAGGAATCATGAAGGATCCTGTAGTTTATAAGTCTAATGCTAATTTAGATACCTAGATACCTAGATAATTTTCCTAGATACCATGTTGTAAAGGTACGTCTATCCATCTACCACACAGATACATCATGTCACAAAGCAAGGTTACAAAATTCGAGATGAAGGGCATCCTTAAGGAGAAGACTCTTAGTAAGTCCTGAATTTCTGTGTTCCAATAATCAACTTTTCTGAATATTAATTTCCTTTTTTTATTGTATATTATATTTCACTTCCTTAAAGAAGATAACGTTTTTGTTTGAATAGGTGATAGTTGCTTTCCTTGGGTATAAAATATAGTGCGTGATTTTCTATTTCAGCAAATGGGTCTGTAGAACTCATACTAGTGAACATTACTAAGGTAATGAATTGGTTAATTTATAGTCCTGTCACTTCAGTTTCAGAAAGTCTTGAGATAATCTGTATTTTAAATGTTTGTTGTAGCAATGTGTTTATCCTGAGCTGAATAATTCAGCTGAAAATATTGCAGTGTTTTCCAGGAACTATATATTTGTTGTGTTGCTATAGTATGCATGCATGTTATTATTATAATTTTTTATACTATAAACTTGCATTTACTTGTGAGTTGAATGTTAGTTAAACAGAGGCATTTTTATGTTTAAGGGGAAGTGAATGATCTCAATAAGACTCTGTAGTATAAAGGAGGACTTTATGATAGCTGCAATAATTGCAGTTTTGGCTATAATATGGATGACAGTAGTGGGGGAAATGGGTAAGATTGCTCTGACCTTCCCCTGCCTTGTCACCACAGAGCTCCATTGCTCTAAATTGAAATTTGAGAGCACAGCCCAGAGCAATTCCATCGGAGCCGTGCGATGGACCCTCCCCGAGGAGAATGTGCAAGCCCATAGCTCTGTTCCCAGCAGCCACTTCAAGAGCACCACCAGCTCCACCCGTCCACAGGTGCGCAAACAGGAAGAAAGCAAGGGGAATTTTTTTGCACAACCTATCTGCTCTCAATGCCATAGTTGGAGGTTACAGTTTAACTGCAATCATCGTACCAGTGTAATGAGCATACATACAGTATATGATGCTTTTTGGCAATGATTTTTCATGATTTTGAACATATGGTGATGTTGTTTTTTATTTTACTGAAAATTTTATTGACCATCTAGTTGCAGTGGGAAAGTAAGAGGGGGGTAGAAGAAAGGGGGAGTGGGTGAAAGGGTGGACTGCAATAGAAATAACATTAAGGAGGAAGCATGAAAAGGGGTGTGGGGCAGCAAACTAGTGAGCAGACAGGAAGTGAAAGTAATATGTGGGCAGTAGAGTGCTAAGCTTGGACTTACTTTACTTCTTGTATTATTCTAATTTGATGAATTTATTGAATGTGTCATCTCTATCTGTCTTCAGCACACCAGGCAGCAGGGCCTTCAGGATCTGAGGAGTTTGGAGGAGTGTGTGAGATTCATAAATCACTGGAAGGAGGAGGTTGTGCGTGTCTGCAAGGTAGGCCTTAATGGAATAGGTTACTTGAGATTGAAAGAGTGCATGAGAGAGGCAGGAGTATAGACAGTGGATGGGAAGAAGCTAAGAGAACAGCATCAAACACAGACACACCATTATGTACAGTTTTATTAACAGATGGGGAGCTCTGTTTCTGATACTGTTATCATTACTAGCTGTCTAGTTTAACCGGGCTAAGCTGGACCAATAATTTTAAAGGTTAAATCATCACTTCTTGTATACTGCTTTATGGGAAATAGTGCCAACATTGCATGGGACAAATTTAGGCAAAACTTGTAATGACTCCATAACCAATTTTCAGAACATACACCATACTTCAATTTTTGCTTGCATTCCCCCAGCAGCTTTTTTTTAAAAAATAGAACACAAATAACAGAAAAATCGATTCGGATTACAGAAAACTGATATTTTTATGAGCAAATTGGTTTTCTGCCCTATGCAAATTGAGACTGAGTGTTATAATAATCAGAGTTTTCATATTCTGAATTCAATTCTCAGACCTAATTGCATAGAATTACCTACTTAACCACCCCCCTCTCTTTACGGGAATTGCCAGCCATTTCTCATCATTGAATAAGCACGCTGTGTGTTGCGTGCGAAAAGATTAAGAGGACAAAGTTGAGACCTGCTGTCTCTATTTTATTGCATTTAGATAAGCATTGCCCAGGGAGACTAGACGGCACAGGTTTAGTATCGCAATACCTGCTCGGCCAATGATGCACCTGCCTTCCCTGGGGGGTGATACTCTAGTGCGTATCACAGTTTACAGCCCTGCAATTTTAATCACACCATATCTGCAGAAGATTTATTAATACGGTCTAAAGGTTGGCAGAGATATAGGGTCAGTGGAACAGACACAGGAGAGTTGAAGTGGCAGGTGCTGGCATTGGGCCTGCTGGAAAACCAAGACCGGGGTTATGAGAGTGTAATTAAGCATCCGGAAGGGAGGGTGTGGTGGGGAGGGGGGGCGGGCGTAGCTGTGCTACTCCTGCTGGGTACCTGGAGATATGAAACCCGATGGATGCAGGCGAATCAATCTTCAGTGATAGATTTCTCACACACAGTGTGGAAGCTGCTGAATGGTGTTTGGCCATTGTGTTGCCATTGGCATGTGTCTGTGTGTTTACAGAGTGGCAACAAGGCAGGCGAGGGCACCAGTAAGGAGGAAGCCAGCTTCGCACCCAATGCTGACCCACGTGCTGTGCGCAGCCTTGAGGAGAGCCGGAAACTCATCTTGCAGTGGGCAGACGAGCTCAAAAACGTGGATATGGTGAGATAAGCTGGGAATGATTACTTAAATCTTTTTATTTTATTTAAGCTTTATTCATACAAGTCATCCGACTCAGATAAAATCTAGCACAGACAGAGATGGAGGGGCAGGAGATAGAGACTGGCATGCATGCCATTTACTGAAAGTTTCAGTAGTGAAATCAGTAATATTAATACATTTCTAAAAGGCACAGATTAGTTAACGCCACAAACAATGCATGTGTACCTGTTTCTCAAAGGCTACTAGTTGTCATCCAGTCTTGACATTGTTGATGTCTTACCCCGAGTGGAGACAAATGACCATATGTCCCATTCAGAACCAAAAATGGAACATAAAATAGACTCAGAGAATCAAAGTCTGACCTAACTGGCCATAGTTAGTGATGTAAATCTGTGAAAGAAGTAGCCAACTAAATAAATCAGGAGAAAAAGTAAGAGACAGTTTGGCCTTCTCTACAGCTATGACTGCATGTCATGTCTCCGATTTTCAGCTTTTTAAGCAGTGTCCTTGGAGGCATGAGAGGCGTGAGCTCCAGGAAACAGAGAGCAAAGATGAAAATGAAGACCACAATGAACTGGTGAAACAGACAGTCATGGAATGGGCCAAGGAGCTGCACAGTGTGTCAGAGGTAAAGTGTGTAACTGTCTCTCTAATTAATTTCTGCAGGTAATTTAATCCCTTCATTGAGTTTGTGCGTTGGTTCAGTATAATGCTGGCTGTCTGTCTGTACAGAGCTGCGGGGTGCCAGGGGAAGAGCTGGCTCAGATGCTGCGCATGCTTGGACTGAGGAAGAAGAGGCTGGGAAGCCTCCTTCCTCTTCTAGAGTTCATCACCTGGTCCCTGCTGAAAGAGGACAGCAAGGTTAGTCTCAATGCACCTGCCAAAACACACACACACACACACACAGTTTCTCATTTATAATATTTAAACATTTAGTCTAACTGCCATTCC
Source organism: Anguilla anguilla (assembly GCF_013347855.1). Lineage (NCBI taxonomy): Eukaryota > Metazoa > Chordata > Actinopteri > Anguilliformes > Anguillidae > Anguilla > Anguilla anguilla. The sequence goes on along the minus strand of NC_049203.1, from coordinate 57,260,898 downwards.
ATGTTTTCAACATTTTTACTTCAGATTTAATCCACTCTGGTTTGTTACCACTCCTTTTTAAGTAGCTCACATCAAATTTACAACATAAAATAACTGTACCTGAGAAATTCTCACATCCCTATACACACCACAGATTCAGCGATTACAACCCTCCTCCAAAGCCTGTTAAATGAATATGTTAAATCGCTAAAGAATTGCAAACGTGAGCTCAGCAATCATGAAACTAAAACAATTTCCATGTTATCTCCTGCCGTTGAAACTTATATAACCAATTTATGTTGAGCTAAATATTGGCCAATTGGGCCACAGCCATTAACAACAAGATCATTCCCACACTTGCGCAATAAAGGTTTATGACAGTCATAAATCTCAGCTCAAGGCATCTGTAGCTGTAGCCTCTTTCAAAACTATTTTGATTTTCTGAAAATGCCAGCAAAAACAGGCTATATGATTAAAACAAACATACAAATCTCACATACATTCAAGCAGGAATCACAGCTGTATTAATAAAATTTAATTAAGTGACAAGTGACAGCTGTAGTGATCCCATGAAAAGTGTGTGAAAGAGGTACGATCTGGTTGCTATATGTAATTCAAATAAAAGCACACGAGCATAAAACCCAGCCATTTGAATTCTTTTAAAAATGAAAAATTGCATAACATTTAAGTTGTAATTATTGTGTTGCATTAATGATTAATAGCAGCCAGCTTTTGTTCAAACCTGGACCATATGATAAGCCCCTCAGTATATGCAATAAAACAGGCTGTACAGGACAGGATATGCTGCACATGTAACTGTCACACAAACAGTGGAGTGTCTCTTCGGTCATAGATCTGTGCAGTTTGCAAGGGGCTAAGGTATCAGGTGTTCTTTATTGCGTGTTGTAAAAGCCATAGACTTTCCAAATCAGTGGAATAGTTTGAGAGTGCTTTCATCTTCACACAAAAGAAAACAGCAGCTGATGTGAAGCAGCTGAAGACATCACCATCAGCTGAGCGGTGGTCTCTGTCTCACCAAAGACGTTTTTGCTCTGCAGGCCTTGGGAATTTAGGCACATTTCTACCCCTACTTCTCCGGGCACAGGGCTAGGGTACATAAGGCCTCAAGGGCCAGTCTTATACAGAGCTTTAATTAGCCTAAAGTCTCCAACTGATTTATTTGTAGCTGTAGGTCAGTTTCCATCCCAGCACCATCCTCAGGGAAATAATCAAGGTGAAATCCATTAGCTTTCTCCGACATTCTTCACATCTTCTGACATTCTTCTTCTCTGAGTCTTCACCATATGCCCCCCATCCCTCCTTTAGGACATTGTCCCCCAGCTGTGGCTGTCAGCCAAACAACGCACCTGGAAAGCAGGTGAGACAGCCTCATCTTTTTCGGTGTTGTTCTGTTGGGGGCGCACAGGTGAGAAATGGGTTCTGACTGTACAGCACCCCCCAACCCCCCCCCCCCACCCCAAGCTGATATTCCAAGTGTGATGCTTTATTTATCTAATGAAGGTATCTATTCAGAAGCAAGTAATGGGTGAAGTCTTAAACGACATTCAAATACCTGTCAATCAGTGTCAATTACGTGTTCTAATATTTATTTTTCTTCTGAACAGGGACCCCCAGATACATCCCAAATTCAGGTTAATACATATATATTCTTTCGAACTTCAATTTTTGAAATCAGCCTTTTGGTTCTTTGCATTGATGACATCTATCTTGTTCTCTTCTAGTTTGGAGCTGGATCACAAGTGCCGCAGGTAATTATTTTAATTTTCACTAAACGCAATTTTAGCATTTTGAGTTTTCCGTTTAGAAGGTGAAAATGGGTAAAATGTGGCTGACAATGTTTCTTTCCCATTTTGCTGTGTAGCTGACGTGACTCTGGATCCCATGACCAACCACCCTTGGCTGCTGCTGTCCGATGACTGCAAGAAGGTGCAGGAGGCCTTGTCCGAGAGGGACGTGGCTCCCAGCACGCAGCGCTTCGATGTCTGGCCCTGCGTTCTTGGCTGGGAGGGCTTCTCCTGTGGCCGCCACTACTGGGAGGTGGACCTGGCCAACAATGGCTACTGGAGGGTGGGGCTGACGACTGCCACATCCAAGAGGTGTGGTCGCTTCCCCATGGCTCCGCCACAGGGCTACTGGACCCTGTGGCGCAGCACCCGACAGTTCTACGCCTGCACCAAGCCCGAGACGCCACTCCCCGTGGGACTAGTCCCGCGTAAGTTGGGTGTCTACCTCGACTATGAGGAAGGCCAAATCTCTTTCTACAACGTGGAGAACAAGTCCCACATCTACACCTTCTCTGCCACTTTCAAGGGGAAGCTATACCCTCTATTTGCCCCACTGGATGGCCGAACTCTCATCACGGTCTCCTCTCCAAAATCTGTCGCTGAGTTCTAAAGACCCTCCCCCCCACTCCCAACCATAGCACACCCTCCCTTTTACACACACACACACACACACACACACACACACACATACATACATACACACACATACACACACACACCAGTACAATAGGCTATTTTTTCTGGACATCCTTTTACATATCACAAAATTAAAAGTGCAATAACTGCATATTTGTAGCTAAAGATATTTTGCCAAATCAAATATCTGGCCTCTGATATAGAATGTTATAATTGCATTTAAAATATGGAGAACAGCTAACTAAATAATTTACATTTGTGTGTATATATTATTATATATACAAAATATATATATATATATGGTATATATTAATATAAGAGACAGAGAGAGAAAAACAAATGTGTTTGGACAATCAGTTAAGTCACTGACATACAACTGCAGTGTAGGTGTGTACATTTGTATATTTTCTAAACTTGTTACATTTTCTTCTGATCTGTGTCCGATTTGCTTGTGAACACAATCATAGAAGCTATACTTTCAAAAATATTTACATGTATTTATTCTACTATGTATTTTATATGCTTAACAATTATGCTATACTATATTAAAATCATAGTGGCTAATTACTGACCTTTACTGTTCTTGTGTCAGAATTTATCTTGTGACTGACAAAACACAATTGTTTGGGACTTTAGTGCCGCTTTTATCTCATGCAATACACTGAGGGCAAAGAAACTTTGAAAGCCTGAAATATTTTAAAAATATTTTAGTCCAGCTTATTTCCCCCTAGTATTTTTCTTCACATTCACACTTGACAGCGCATTTGACAAATATAGAACATGTGCTGCTCACAATCTGCTGCTGTGCACAAAATGTGTGATCTCAAATCAGGCGTGTCCTGTATGGCATGAACTGAGGACACATCTAAGGTCAAGTCACTGCTTGAGGCTTCTGGCCACTTTCTACCATATCCAATAACTGCTTCCATCTCTTCTTGTGAATAATTTCATTTTCTAAAAAAGGTTTCCCATGTAGGTTTTACCAATATTATCTTGATGGCTGTTTTGCACGCAAGTAAAAGCACTTCCCTGAAATTCCCTTAAACTTCCTATGGGAAAAGTATCTGCTCAGGTAGAGCTAAAATTAAACCACTGCAATCTCAGGTATCCCCACCAAATGTAGCAAAGGTGAAGAAAATTTGAACTGAAAATATTTATGATTTAAAACACTTTTTATGGTCTGTATTTTTAACACTTCCATGCTAATGCATTAATAAAGTCCTTTCAAACAAACCGTGTGATCTATCCCAGTGTAATCATTATTACAGTGTCAAAGACAGTATTCTTGAAAGGATAATTTTGTGCATTTAATGTCTTTATTGTAATAATAAAACAATAGTTTATAATAATTTCTTGCAGATCTTAGAATGGTTTTTCTCTTACTTTGTATTTTAAACTTCCTGTTCAGTCTACAGAAACTTGTAGAGAAGGAAAAGTAGAAAATTCAAATCCTCATCTCTTTGCAGTGATGATGCTTCTCTACTTTAAACCAGAACCTTGCTGATAGGATATACAGAAATGTAACATTTAACATGCTGTGAGAGTGATGGTATGGTATGGCTTGAACAGTGACTGTGCTCTACATGTACATGACAGATATAACAGTTACAGTTACAGTAAACGTGACAGAGGGCCACTGCAACATGAAAACAGAAGATGCATATTTTTAGTGCAATAAAATAAAAATGCAAGCACATTTATCTGCATCAATGCACCAATGCTCTTTTCCAGCCTCAGTTCAATAAGTCCAGTGTAAATTCATTTGTTAATTAGTGCTAATTAATTTCAGCTTCATTTTCAAGACAGGGCAAACAGATCAATCAGTCTTTAAAAAGCCTTAAAGCTGCCTTGAGCTTCCCCAGGCACCAAAGGGCCAAGAAGAGGACAGGAGAGGCCCTGAGGGGCCCCATTCCGCTGGCTTCTCGCACACCCAGGCTCCATACGCATCACAGCTGACAGCAAACAGACTCCCATCTTCCCGGACATCTGCACAGTCTCTGTGCTCAGTGTTCCACTGCACCTCCAATCTGTAACACGCATATAAAACACAATGAAAAAACGTTTTTTTGTTTTTGTTTTTTTTACTATTGCTGTACCAGAATGAAGCACCCTGATCCGGCTGGCTCTCCACTATACATCTTTGGTGCTGTTCAGTGCTGTACCACAGTGTGCTACGACATTCTTTGGATAATCGGCAGTTCATATATTTTTAAAAAGACTTTTTAGTAAAATATTGAAAGGTTTTAAAGAACAGACATACAGGGATTGTTTCTGATGGGGATTTCCATTTTGCCACACCCAATGTCCTTCCTTCAGGCTGTCTGTCAACCCCACCCAAAGGAACTCCATCTGTTGGTACACCCTCATTTTTCCCTGGATGAATTCCTGCAGGAAGAAAAAACCTCTTCATTACAGCACGGCTCCATGAAAATAATCACTTATAATCAAATTTTATCTGCCTTCATAGATAGGCATATCAAATCCCACCTGTGTTCTAAAGAAATAATCTTCTCCTGAACCACTCTTATCCATCCTACTCAACTGCAGAATTTACTAGCCTTTCTTCTACCTGTCCACCACCATCAAACCCACAAACCCAAAAGTAGCTGTCAAGCTACTCCTGATAGCCTTGTCTTGTACACTTTGGCCTGCCGTTCCACACCATTTCTCTGTGGTCCCCGATGACAGCTAGGCTGGCGTTGTATTCCTCACAGAACTCCATGCTCTCATCCCATTTGCGGTCATCTTCCAGTCCCACAGAGAAAAAGTAGCAGCTGCCCCAGGACCACAGCCACTTTTCTGGGCACAGCTGGCACCTGGCATCTGTAGAGGATGAAAGGTGGGGGTATATTAGGTCCTGATGGAACAACCACATTCACCATTTAATGTACCTTGCATTCAGCAATGAATGTACCTTAATCAATCAATCAATATCCATTTTGAGTATATACAATCCAGTATCATTATACAGTTTATACAGGATTATTCCAAGAGAGGGAAACCTGAAGTAGACGATTGAGCAGCACAAGCAGGGCTCAATCACCTTGGCTGATGTTGAGGAGCAGGAGAGACATGGTGCGGAGGTCTGCCTGGCACTGAGACATCAGTTCCATCGCCTCAGTGGCCTTCCCATCATCCCCTGCAGTCTGCTCCAGCTCAGGTGCGGCCACAGGAAACATTGCTGAGGACACACAGACCCCAGATTAGGACCAGCCCTCAGTCGGAGGCCCAGTAACCCGTATTTACTGTGTCAATGCCAGCTGACCAACAAAAGAGAACTGAGGACACCTTTCATTTCCTTTCTGAATCATGGTAAACAGAAACAACAATCACGAACATCCTTAAATGTGTACAGATGTTCTCAGGGCATCAGTGCTGATATAAAAGTCTTTCCTGAAGACCATGCGTGCAATGGTTAAAAGAGAAGATATAAAAAAGATACAGTGTGTAAAAACATGCAAATAAATCATTTTGGGGAGCATTAAACGAAGAATGAATCTTTGTCCGCAACCTGCCGTACAAAAACATACTGTGTGCATTTTTACCTTAACCTTTGTCCAGGTGTCACAAGGGCACATAAGAACAGGACATGTAAATGATAATGATGGTGGCTGCAGTAGTGGAGTATTAACAAGTGTGGGAACAAAAAACAGCTGTAATATGCAAAATGTTGGTGTCATATAAGCCCATGTGGGCTGGGCATCGGTGTGATGCATGACATAATAATAAAATTCATTCATTCATTCATTCATGCTATGGTTGCAAGCTTAAAAAGCAGAAAATACTATAACTTACATGAGACGGCCAAGGCCAGCAGCAGCCCTTCTGCCAGAACCAAACATAACAACAAAATGGCCACTCGCCTCAACAGCCTGAATCGGTGAGTGTCATCTCTGCCTGCACACAGTGAGGGTAAATGATAATGACATGATTATTCACTGGCATTTACATGACTATTCACAAGCATGTGATGAGAGGACATGAAATCATGCCAAATAAAATAGCAATTAAACTCGTAGTATACTCATATCGACCAACATTAGCTCACCTTTTTCTGCACACATTTTATAACATTTTATCAGGCACTAATTAAAAGCACCTAACTGATTACAGTTATACATATAATCCATCTATACAGCCAAATATTTTACTGAAGCAATTCTGAGCATGTATGCTGTTACAGGGTACAACTGCAGCATACCAGCAACACCAGAACCCCTAACCCTTGCGTTACAAGCCTAGTTATCCAAACATTACTGTACATTATCACCAATTTAAAGTTTGGGACATCCACAATAAAACTAGCCCAAGCCAGCCCTAAAATACTTGCAACAATTTTCTTCTAAAAAATATTTTATATACATTTGCCCAAACAAGAATATGCAGTTTTATCAAAAACCGAATTCCCCACGTGTCAGGTGTACCCCTACCCCCAGGTAATGGCACTTCAAACAAAATTTTATGTTGAAATAAAGTGTCCTCCAAAGCTTCACCAACCTATTCATCATCACTATGGTGGACCAATGACATGAAGTAGCATGTATTTCTCATTTTAAAAATGTAATCTCTCATGGGCTTTTGATAACATTTTTTAAGGTGAGGCTTTAATCTCTGTGCTACGCAATAGATAAGTTATCTGTCATTTTTCTAGGCTTCCTGCAGTCATTGACAGGCATACCTTTATAATGACTGGGAGGCACCCAACTGGTGGGCATGTAGCCTGCTGCCTACTGACCAGGAACACATGCAGCAGTGCAATGAAATGGTGGAAACGTACCTGCTTGGACATGGATTCCATCATTGTTCTCCAAACAGGCTGACAGAGGTTCCATTTTCCTCTTCTGTCTCAGTGCTTCTTTAAGCACAAGATTTTTTTAACTCTCTTTTCAACAAAATTTTCTAACAAAGTCGTTCTGTTTCTTTAATGTACTCTACCCACTGCACCACTTCCTCTCAGTTACACAAAACTGAGGACAAGACTTCTCTAAAGCACAAATATATAACACATATGACGTGTCATTAGGTTTATCTTTGGCTCTTTCTTACACTTCGAACTAACATGAACAAATCAAAATGGTCACAGGCTATGGGGAAAAAATGGTCACAGGCTATGGGGAAAAAAACACACCCTCAACACAGTTTAATTTCATTCAAATGTATTTTCTTTTAAACTGGGGAAATCAGACTTTTGGCTTTTAAAAACCAAAAACGACATTCATGTACAGAAAAAATTCTTTTTTATGTACAAAATGGTAAATGATAAATGGACTGCATTCACATAGCGCTTTTATCTATATATTTATATATCCAAAGGCTTTACAAATGCCTCCCATTCACCCATTCACACACACACTCACACACACCAACGGCGAAAGGCTGCCATGCAAGGTGCCAATCAGCTCGTTGGGAGCAATTAGGGGTTAGGTGTCTTGCTCAGGGACACTTTGACACTCCCAGGGCGGGGGATCGAACCGGCAACCCTCTGACTGCCAGACAACCACTCTTATCTCCTGAGCTATGTCTCCCCATAAATACATTAGCTCTGTATAAAGCAGGTACCAGTTTGGAGCGTTGGCAGAGTTTAGTGGCCTCACCGGGGGTTGGTTCCTGAAAGGGCGGTTCGCCTGGGCCTGCCCAGTCTGCTCCTAGCGAAGGCCCATGGGCTGGTGCAGGAGGCAGGCCAGGTAGCAGCACACCTCCCAGGCCCGATCCAGCTGGGGGGCGGAGCTGTGCGGGTGCACCGCCCTCAGGTAGCGGAATGTCAGTACCTTGTCAGTCAGGCTACGCACACTAAGGACCTCTCGGGAAGGCACACCCACCGGCGGGGGCGGGGCGCACCCACTCTTGTTCCCGACCAGGTGGGAGGGCAGGCTGAGGGGGGCGGGTTCAGGGCTGCCGGGATTGGCCGCCCAGTCCTCCCACTCCTCCAGGCGCACGGAGCTGGCGAAGCCCAGGAAGCCCTCGGGCGATGCCAGGGCGCAGCCGCGGTGGTGGGACAGGAAGCGGTAGGGCTGCGAGGACTGCAGCGCCCCTGGAGCCTCGCCCAACCGCCCCGCCGCGCGCTGCCGGTCCCGGGAGGACGCGTCGAACAGCAGGTCTGCGCACTCCAGCACCGTCACCTCGCGCCCGGACCCCAGCGCCAGGGCGTGCTTGGGCTGGAAGTAGCTGATGTAGCGCTGGCTGCACTTCACCGGGATCTGGGACAGAGCGCAACAGAAACAAACCCCGTCAGGCTCGGCACAAGTTCTGGAAACAATAAAATGCAGAATTCAATTATGGGCACTCAGAAACACCAATAGACTTTAACTTGTTAGCTAATGAGCTAGTTTAACCAGTTCAGTTAAGAAGCCGATGAGCTGAAGCAGGTAACTGTGAATCGGATTGGCACAGTAACCTTCGGGACCCAGAGCAAGTGAACAGGAGTTAAAACAGTGTGTTTTCTCCACTGGCTTCATTCTGCCTGATGTGTGGCCCCATGCTCTATACACACCTGCTGGAGCCTCCTCTGCAGCACCTCCATCCAGTGCACCCAGATGCGCGACACGGTGGACTCGGCCACGCGGAAGCGGAAGGCCAGGTCCTGGAGCAGCAGGCCCAGTCGCAGCCGCGTCAGCACCAGCAGCAGCTGGTCCTCCGAACTCAGCAAGGTCGGCGCACCCCCGCCCCCACGGCAGTATCCCATGATCCTCCAACGGACTGACTCAGCAGTCTCTCCCTCGCTGTCCCCATCAGCTGGGAAGAGGGTGGGGTCCACCTGAGCAACCGGGGTGGAGTCCTGAGAGGGTCACGGAAGGAAACATGGTTAAAAAACTAGTCATCATGTATCAGGAAGTGCATAGCATGGAGCTGTGGGACAAACTATTTGCATGGCTAATCTAGTTCCTCTCTGTGACTGCAGAACATGGTTAGAGTGCACCCTAGTGGTTGAACCAACACAAAACTTGTTGCTTACACCTGGTGACACATGATTACCACTTGGGGTTGAGGATATGAGCTAGAAGACCAGTATCTTTAATCTGAATAATACATTTTATAATTGCAAAATCTCTCTATGCAATGTAAATATTATGACAAATCCCACTGTATTACCAGAGACAATGGATCAGGCAGACTCTCTTCATCTTTCAGAACATCCTGCTCCTCGGTCCGGACTTCCATCTCCATGTCCCAGCCCAGCCCCACCCCGTCCCCTCCCTGCAGGAAGCTGAGGAAGGCCTTGAAGTGGGCATAGGAGTGGAAGCCAGTGTAGAAGCGCAGCCACTTGGGGGAGCCGCGCGCCAGGGTCTGAGCGCTGAGCGTGGTGGGCCTCGGCGGCGGCCGGGCCTGCTCCCGGACCTGCGTGTCCAGCGACAGCATGGCCTCCGCGCTGGCCTGCGCCTGCTGCTTGGCCTGCCGCAGCTCCTCCTGCAGGCCGGCGGCCTCCGTGCGCTGCTGCGCCAGCTGGTCCTCCAGGGCCCGGATCCTCGAGTCCCGAACCGCGGTCAGGGTGTGCATCTCCCACTCCCACTGCTTCTGTACAGACAGACACACACAGGTTACCGCCACACTGCCGCTAAATAGAATCAGACATCACAGTGCAACACAAAAAAACATACGCCTACAGGAGCATACACAAAAACACAAAGCAAACTGTACTGTTCTCAGTCTTACAAAAACACAAACAACATACTTTGCATGTAAAATAATATGTGGCAGTGCAACATCCTGGTTTGGGAACTGGAAACTTGGTGGTTGTAGCTCAGGATCGAAGATGAGGCACTCCCGTTGAACGTGTGAGCAGGGTACTTAACCTGAATTGCTCCAGTATATATCCATCCATATAAATGGGACTGTGTGTGAAGAATGTACTCTGTGTTAGTCGCTCTGGATAAGAGTATCTGCCAAATGCCTAAAATGTAAATGTAAAATGTATGTCACAGGCAAAACTGGCTGGCTAGCCAAAGGATACAAACTGGCAGTTAAAGGACACAAAGCAACACAACATGTCTAGCTTTTGCATTGACAAGGCATGCTTACACAGAGACAGGCTGGACTTGTAAGTTGACACAGAAAGTGGGACCACACAAGAAAGGCTAAAGGGTACAATCAGGGAGAGTGCCCAGGCAAGGAAGGACAGAGTAGAGCATGCTAGGCACTAAGGGCCCAGTTCTATTCCCTAGCTACCAATACACAGTACTGCAATAGTAAAAAAAAAAGTCCTCACCTTCCTCTTCTGGAGTAGCTTCTCCTTCGCCTCCACAGCCTTCTGCACGCTGAGGAGCGCCTGCTCCTGGCGGTGCTGGTCCTTGGCCAGTCCGCGCACCATAGCACAGAGGCGGGCCGGGTCGGTGGGGATGGTCAGGCAGCCATGGTCATTCAGGAAGCCCCGGCGGCTCCACATCCCCAGCTGCACCTGCTGCACCGTGTCACTCACCACCTCCATTAGCTCCGCAGCCAGGGCCAGGTCCCCCAGACCGGCTGGCGAGTCTGCAGCCCGACCCAAACCACACAGGGTGAACGAGAGGAGCGGAACATAAGAGTGGATCGGGAGACGCGGGGGAGAATAAATGGAGAAACAAGAAGAGGGAGAGGGAGATGAGAAGAATAGCAGCAGAAGAAAGCAAGTTGTGAAGGAGAATAGAATGGGAGGGGAAGAGAGAAAGGAGAGGATCACTACTGTGCCAGCCCTGCAGTAACAGTGGAAACCATTTAATATTTTCATTGATGTGCCAAGGCCATGAGTCTGAATACAGTGAAAGTGTGAATGACCAAACCAAAATACAACCCTGAAATGCATTAACCTGAACCTGAACAGTGATGATAGAAAGGAAACAGACTACATTTTATACAAACATTGAAAAAATTCCTACAGGGGACAAGAGCATAAAGAGACAGAAACAGAATTAAGGAACACAAAGATAAGGGGCAGTGCTCAACAATTGAATGAGGTGCATTTATCATGCTCTTACATCTGCAGCTCTACTGCTGGAAATATTGTATGTTAAAATTTTATTACATGACAATATAAAACAATACATGTATTAACAATCCATGATAAATTTATTCCTGCCTGTGGTAGTTTTCCAAAGGCAATGTCCTTGGATACAATTGTGCTAATTATTGTTTACATTATTTATTATTATACAAAGTGTTGATATTTCTGTGGTCGTTATTTCTGTGTGTGTGCCTGTGTGTTCTTTCGGACGGACTTGCTTCTGTCTCTCCCCCTCTAATTACATCAGGTGGGTTAGTTCAGGAACCCCTCTGATGAGCCACCTGTCGGAATAGGTGGACCGAGCTGGGGAACGTGAATAAAAGGCCGGTGATCTCAAAATGGTCCCTGTCTCCTTTTTCCTCCCGCCAGACACCAGACACTGTTGCTTTGAGTTGAGCCGAGGCGAACAAGGCTTGTTTTAGTTTAAGGTGTTGAAAGTTAGAGTGCCGGCTTTGTGGCTTACTAGTTGGAAGTGTTCTTCTCTTCTTCTTTGCTTTACAAGGTTGTAAGTATATAAATACTGCAGATGACTCAGACCATATCTTTCAGTAAGGAAGTTGTAGTAGGGAGTAGGGTGCCATTTCTTTTTAATGCTTTGTTTTCTGTGTTTGGTTAGTGAGGGAGTTAGGTCAGATATTTGTTGTTATTTTGCTCTTTTGGTTTGTTGGGTTATTTATTCCTCCCTCAATGGGTAGTTGTGTTTTGTTGGCCTTGCCCCCTCCTGAATACCTGAACAGCTTCCCTTTTCTGTGTATTAAATAAAAATGTAGAGTCCTTGAAATAAATGTTTTTGGTCCTGTCAGTGCTGGGGATGGGAGAGGAAATTCCTGTCTATACCTTTTATGTAGCGTCCCTAACCTAGACTGGGGTCTTGACATATGGGGAAGGAAAACCCAAAAAGTGGGGAGCACAAAACCCCACCTGCACTCCGTCCTGCCATCTGGTCCTCCCGCTTTCCCCTCCTCCCCCTCTTTGGCCGCTCCAGATCCTTCTCCACGTTCTCCTCTCCCTCCCTTCCTTCCCTCTGGTGGAAACAGCATGCAAGCACAAAAGTGGTCATCAGATCTAGGATAAATATAGTTCGGGAACCAAGTACCACAGGTGCAAGACACTCCATTGTATTTGCTAGTTCTATTCTTCTGTGTCGTCTTCTTCCTATTATTATTATTTATATTATTACTATTATTATTCTTGCAACTGCAATTTTAAACAAACTCCAACCCTGTCTGACAGAGAGACTCAAAATCAAATAGCCATATTGCTCTGCATTACAACATTCCCAAACACCCTGGCCTATAATGATGAGTGACATGTGATATGTACCCACTTCTAAGCACGTATAACCCACCTGCAGATGCTTAAATCAACTGACCTCATGTGAGAGCTATAATAGAAAAATTCTGTTACTCCAAATCAAAACCGAGGAATACATTTCCCTCACACTTCGTGGGATTCATATATATATATAAAGCCGGTTTCTTTGCCCAGAGTACCAAATACATCACGCATTACAATTGAGGCAATTCTACTACTACTACGGTATACAATGAGAACCCACAGCAGTACAATATTGGAATGAAAAGCTCCATTCTAATAGCTTTGCTACTGAGAAGAAGAAGAAGAAGAAGAAGAAGAAGAAGAAGAAGAAGAAGAAGAAGAAGAAGAAGAAGAAGAAGAAGAAGAAGAAGAAGAAGAAGAAGAAGAAGAAGAAGAAGAAGAAGAAGAAGAAGAAGAAGAAGAAGAAGAAGAAGAAGAAGAAGAAGAAGAAGAAGGAGGAGGAGGAGGAGGAGGAGGAGGAGGAGGAGGAGGAGGAGGAGGAGGAGAAGGAGAAGAAGAAGAAGAAGAAGAAGAAGAAGAAGAAGAAGAAGAAGAAGAAGAAGAAGAAGAAGAAGAAGAAGAAGAAGAAGAAGAAGAAGAAGAAGAAGAAGAAGAAGAAGAAGGAGGAGGAGGAGGAGGAGGAGGAGGAGGAGGAGGAGGAGGAGGAGAAGAAGAAGAAGAATAATGGTGATGATGATGATGATGATGATGATGATGATGATGAAGACATTGTAGGTACCTTCCTCTTGCGGAAATCAAAGACTGTGGGTATGGCACAGTCACGGAGGCGCACAGTTTGGCCTGTACGGTCAAACATGTCAGAGGTGAAGTGTAAGCTGCAGAGCACACTGTTTTTGGTGGGCACCCACAGCTGGTGGTCACTGCTCTGTCTGCGCAGCGCTGAGCACCATTGCAGCCTGCGCACAGGGTCCTTGGGAAACCTGCATAATCAAAAGAGCCAATCAGTTTCATGTACTAAACGCAGTCTGTATTAAAATGGCATAGACGCTGTTGTTCTGTTCATATTAGACTAAACAGCATCCTCTGCGTTTTACCCAGGTCTGTGAGTTCTACAAACCAATTTTAATTTTAGCCACCAACATGACTTTGACTCCCTTCAAAGAGATGTGGTTTTTCATATAATATAGACATAATTTAAATACAATAAATGAAAAAATGACAAACTAAGCACACATAGACAAAAAAATTTTTTTTTTCAGTTTTAAATATCTCAGGAAAAATAACAGATATGATTATGTACTAATGCATTTCCTCACAAAATATATACATCATTTTTTTATACCCATTGTGTATGGCACGTTAAGACAACAGACGCCAAATATAACTGAATATATAACTGCCATGGTATACTTCTGGACTGAAGCATTAACACTGACAAAAGTTTGTTAAAGACAATGTCGAAATACAGGTATTTCATTATATTTAATTTCGGGACTTAAAGACATTTTCGGCAACTAGTGATTTCATCGCAAGAGCTACAAGCTTGCACGTGAGGAAGCCGGGTAGCTGAGCACCCAGGGACTCTGATTCCGAAGAGTATATAGGTGATCGGTACCTGTGGAATGTGATGCCCTGTTTCAAAGTCTCAGGGCTCCTCTCCACAGAACAGTTGATGGCCACACAGCTGGAGGGCATGTTTTCCTCCTGCTGTAGGGGTTCCTCTGAGCACTGCTGAGGACGAAAGAGGCATTCGACTTTCCTCGGTCGTTTTGAACTACGCGTCTCTCACAGAATACAGGTTAGATAACAGAAATTCTGGAGGCACTGTCGTATATGGTTAATGACGCAACTATTTGCAATAAAACGGTCCCTGCATGTTTTTCGCTATTTATTCAACGAGTAACTTTATTCAGAAATGATACCCAGCTCTAGACACAGAACTTCCAACTAAATATCTTATTACCGAAAACCAGTTACACTACTTGTGCTTTGATCACGCACCCACTTAAAATGGTGTCCAGAAATTAAATAATATAATGTTAGCTAGTTAACGTTATCTAACCCCGTGATCAACGTGGTGCCTTTAGAAAATGGATGATAGGTAGCCAGTGTTAGTCAGCAAACAGGGTGACAACTGTTTTTATTTTGGTTGCAGCTATGATTATGATCGGGTAGTCTCGCTCAATGTTAGCGCGTGAGCTTGTTATAGCTAACGTTGAAATGTTGCTAGCAGTGTTGACGTTTAACGGTGCTTGTATCAGCAAGCTAGAGAAACTACAAAGCTACGACGTGAGATCATATAATTCAGTTTAGACTAACATGGTACACTAGCTAGTAAAATACTTATTGCAACTGTTTAGCCAACCATCTGACGTTTCAATTCAATTGTGATTTAGCTAGTCTAGTGAACATTTAGACACGGGACAGTGCTTCTTTGAAAACCCGCGAGCTAACCTTAGGTCTATACGAGCTTAATTTGTTTGGCAAACGGGCTAGATCGCAATATAGTTACCAAATAATACAGCATCTGTAACTTGGCCTTGTTCGCTAGCTAGATAACTTTGTTACAGTCTAGCGACTGCACAAATATCCAAATGACTAACGTTAGTTAGCTACGTACTTCGCAATTGAAGTTCCACTGAAGCGTAGCTAACGTTAGCAAACGCTTGCTTCATCTACGTTGTTAGATAAAACGGAACGCTGGGGGATTTCTTTAAGTGGAAACTGCAATATGTTACGTTTTCTAAGTGCAAGTCAGTTTCTCCTTAGAATAAATATTATTATCGTAGTTTATTAACGCATTTTAATGGTATATTTGACATTTAGATGATGCCATGGACAAAATTCAACTTACATGTGCAGCTAGCTAGCGTTAGCTATTGACTCGAGTGTGTATGCACAGTTTCTTCACCGGCAAAAGATGGCGGATTGGCTGTAAATCCGATAATTTGACGTCACCTTCTTGTTGCGGTTGTTTTGGGGCGAAGCAAAGACTCATTATTTAACAATACAGTCTTGTGGGGATTTGATCAAATGATTGCCTGAACGCGTAACAACACATTTTAAGTTGCTCTTTTCTTTTAACGAAGAAAAACGAAATAGGGAAAATTGTGGCAGTGCGTTCGGAAAGGTGCGAATGATTTGAAATGTTCTTATTCTTCTATATTATGTAAATTCTCCATAGAAAACAGTAGCCTATTATGATGAGCACATGTACGTGTTAGTTTCCAAGCCATTTCTTTTCAAATCTGCAATGGTTAGGGTCCTGACCTCTTAATCAGCCCACGAAGTTGCAGCGTACAAGTACCCCACTCAGTTCTTTATGGCATCACCCGGTCTTAACAGGGTTAATTGCAACTGCCATGTCTGGCATGTCTGGCCACTTCTTCAGCCTAGTGCCTGTATAGCTACAGTAGCAAATGTATATAGGCTTAGATCTTACCAAAGAATCAGTGACAACGTCTGATGTTATAGATCAATGCGGAACATTTTCAAGTGTAACTGTTCAACAATATTGCCATAAGTGTTATTATTGAAGTACTACTTGTATTATTGAAGTACAAACGGTTTAGTATGTCACATGTTCTCACATTGGTCCCAGAAACGCTTATGCAACTGTTGCTTATTTAGTCACTGCTTTACTAGCCAGGGGCTAGTGTTGTTATTTTTTTCATATAGTGATTTGTTTAGATTAATTACAATTGAATGAGAAGCTATTGATTCATTTAAGATTTTGAAGTGTTTATTGTTTTCCAGAATCCATTTTCATTGCATTTAAAAAGGTAAGCATGCTAAAACCTTACATGTACCATTAATATTTATTTTTGTAAATCATATTACAAGAAAAAAATACAAGAAACAGCAAGCTGAAAATACATAGATAAAAAAGATCAAATCACAACTGCTTTCCAGAGCGGCTCCATTATGCCCCAGATTATGATCCCACTTTGCTGTATGTTTATGGTCACATTATTTTAATCTGTGAAAAAAAGGAGGATCGCGGAGTCTCAGCAGGTTAAAACTCATTGGTGTCCAGTAGAGGGCGAGCGTGTGCCTTCTTGTGGTAGTATGTGCGTGAAGGAGTGGGTCTTCACTTTTTTTTCCATTCTAGTCTCCAGTACACTTGGTCCTCCAGTTTCCCCTTCACAATTTTATTCAGCTGTACAATGGAGACAAAATGTCATTAGAAATGTATAAAATTTTGGTTTAGTGCAAACCTTTTGTTGAACAATGATGAGAATAAGGCAGATTCTCTGTATTAATTTTGCTTATGCTATATACTATCTGCACGGAAAACATCTACACTCTACTTCCCTTGAACTCTTTCTATCTGTTTCTCTTCTGTACCAATGAAACGCCTAGATAGTCACAGGAAAGTGGTGCAAAGTAGGAACTTTAAACAAACAGGCATAAATACACCAATATATGCTTTTGCAAAATACCTCCCAATTTAATTTATCAAATAAACTACTAATTAGCTACACATGCTAAAATATACTCAATTAAAACTTATTTTGTATTTGGAAACATTTTTAGAGTAGCCCACATTTATATTGCAGATATGTTTCACTTATTGTATGTGTAACTAGCTAGCAAGCTTTAAAAACTGGGAACATTTTAAGACTGGGGAAAACCAGTTAATACATGCAGAGTACTGCCACAGCTCTATGGTGACAGTAGGCCATGTAAATTGGTTCCCCAGTAGAGAAATCTATCAGTACAAATATTTTAACACTCTACTGACTTTGGACAAAATGTGTCATCTAAGTGAAAGAAGGATGGCATACTCACCTCTTCAAAGATTTTGTCAGCGGTATTAGGCTCCTCACAGAACAGTGGTGTTTCAGAGGAGCATTGAATCATCAGGACTAAAGTTGTTTTCTCGGGCTCTAGTGGAAAAAAGGCAGGAAAGTTTGAAGAATAAAGAACCATGTACATCATTTGAGTTTGATTAATCTCTTTATGGGCAACATCAATATTACAGGACTTCATGTTTTGGATAGATGTAATGGACATGTGCTCATGAGGCTTGTTGTCCATGGTTGACACCTTTGGGCCAGTAATAATTTATTCTGTGAACTTCAAAGTATATAAAACTATAAAATATGAGTCAGCCAGAACGAGTGTGTCTGCAAAGCAGTAACATGCCTCAATTAATTGGACAGCATACCCAGATGGGAAGATATACGTTACGTATATTCTTTGCATGAGTGACTATACCAAGACACACATACCTGTGAGAGCAGAAGTAGAGATAGATTCACTGGAAAGGTTGCCTGCCAAGGTTTTTACATCAAATTTATAACTGGTTCCTGATTTCAACCCTGTGAGCATCACATTGTTTTTCTGTACTTCCATCCTTCCAATGTGATTCCAGAAGGCAGCGGTGAACTCCACTCTGTAGGTTACTGGACTGCCTTGCAGCTTCTCTGGGACATCCCACTCCAGGCTGATGCTCTGCATGGTGCTATTGACAACCTGAAGGTTTTCTGGCTTGATTGGCACTGAGGAGGGCAACGTTTCACATGTCAGACCTCGCAAATGATGGCGAAGCAAGGAAAATGCTGGTGGAGTTAAATGAAAGAACTAAATGGGAAGGAATGGGTATATAATTCAATGGGAGCCTATCTCATACGCAGGGCTACAGAAGACAGGTGTGTGAGTTAAATGCATAAAGTTATTTTATTATTTTTAGTGGTTGCTTTTTGAAATTATTCCAACATTACTACGTCTTTGTTGTTTGGGAGATGTATTAATTCATTGATATTCATTTAACTGAAATACCTTTTAATAGTGATGTGCAAAAATAAATTTCTCAATACAAAACCTGTGTAATATAAGACCTATTAGGACCTAGTTATCCATACAATTTTCGCTTATACAGTGAAATTATTGCATTATTAATTATGGCCAGAGATGAATAATTAATCCCTCGTCAACCATGGCCCCCCATGCTTAACCATGAAAATCTGCTTTTGTTTTTTCTGAGTGAAGTTGATGAGAGAGTGATTCCTATACAAATACATTAGACTTCCCAAATAAATTCCTACATTGACTATAAGGAAGGACATACCTGTAAAGATAAATAAATGTATTTTGTGTTTGTGTGTGTGTGTGTGTGTGTGCGTGCATGCGTGCGTGCGTGTTAAAAGAGCCCACAGCTGGAACTCACAGGTAAATATCCATTTGGATACACCATCACTCTGCCGGGATTTCTGCATCAACTCTGTGTAGATGGTTACAGTATAATTAACAGCTGAATTCAGGTTTTGAAATGTGTGAAATGTTTCATTGGTGGTGGCCTCAATGAAATTTCCTTGTTCGAGCTTGAGTCGATAGAAGTCAAAGTTTCCATCTGGGGGATCCCACCTAGCCATGATACAGTCATTGGAACTGTTCAAAATCAGATTTTTCACAGGGGATGGTTCTGCAGTGGAGAGACAGAAAGAGAGGGGGAGAGAAATCAAATGTGAAATTCCAGTGGCCATTACATCACTGCACATCTGTGAATGACTAATCTGTGTACTTGCGTCATTGTCTTTCAGTCAGTCTTTGAATCCTATTGATCAGTCTCTGTCTGTTTGTACTTGTGTTTAAATCAGAACTCACTGGAATAATACATGATTGTAAAAGCCTCTCCCTCCACTGAGTCATTTGGCCTCGCCCCTGCTCGTGCTGCCACGCTCAGCTGAAACTCTGTGCCCGCAGTGAGATTTTCCACTGTAAGATTGGTGCCAACCAAGGTTTGATTCAAAAGAATTTTCCTTGTCTTCCCCTGTCGGACATGTACTCTGTAGCAACAGCTGCTTCCCTCTGGCGGCATCCATGTTAACATGATGGTATCCATAGTGACCTCATTGGCAGTCAATTCCCTTACCTTATCTGGTACTGGAATAAAGGAAAGAGAATAATGACATTATGTCAGGGAACACACTTGCATGCAACATCATACTGTACTAATGTTGACCGGATTTGGCTTTTAAGTATAACTGCACAATGGATAGTGGAAACCGCCAAGATCAAAGACAAGCCAATGAATGTAATCAGTCAATAAATTTGGAGATGTATATCATAGATGTTTTTCATTTATAATTTGGTGTGGAAAGACGTAAATATTGCTTAATAATAATAAGGATGTAATTAGGATTTTGATTTCATGTTTAGTTATCCAACTTATGTTGTAAAAATCTATAGCTACTATTCACATTCATTTAATTGTAT
This sequence comes from Anguilla anguilla, assembly GCF_013347855.1. Lineage (NCBI taxonomy): Eukaryota > Metazoa > Chordata > Actinopteri > Anguilliformes > Anguillidae > Anguilla > Anguilla anguilla. The sequence goes on along the minus strand of NC_049203.1, from coordinate 57,241,005 downwards.
GATAAATGATTACATTTATTTTAATTATACAGTCTGTAGAATTTCACATTTTAGAAAAAGGTAGATTAAGCACAACAATTCAACTGCTTTTTATGGACCAAGGAAAATACCACATTTAAACTGCACTGCAGGTTACCCTAAATAAAAGATACAATGTAACTGTAATAATGAGACAATAAATGTAAAAAGGAAAGTATTTTTGGTGTGCGACTAATGTTGGACATGACTTACAGGTGTAGGCTGAGGTTGAGTCTGTGTCTCCTGTACGTGACAGGTCCTCCACTTCAGCGTTGACAATAAAAGTATAGTTCTGTCCCGGCCTGAGATTCTCAATCTGGATATATTCATTTGTTACATTGAGTGTGGCGAGGCTAGAGTGACCATTCACCTTCACTTTGTAGAATGAATGATTTCCAATTGGCTGGACCCACGAGAGGAAGGCAGAGTCCATTGTAACATTAATGACACCAAGATGTCTGACACTTCCAGGCTCTGAAAGAGAAACAGAAATGCTTAAATTACATAAAGTCAGAAACAGAAATTCTCTCCTTGGGTAGAAACAGTGCCTCGTTTTCAAAGGCTAGCTGCATCCCATGATCTGGGGGCCAGAGAGAAATTAAAGAACTATGCCATTAAATCACTTATCTAATCTGTAACTTTAATTTGGTTTACTGAGGAAGTAATGCCAGTCTTGAACTTTACTGGGTGGAATGTCACTGAGAGGGAGTGAATATCAATTCAGAAATAGAGGGAAGTACAGAAAAACTGATCATCTGAACTGAAGCGACCCCTGGCTACAACTTAAATGTTCAAAATATAAAACATGGTTTTGTGAAATTATAATTAGTTCCAAAAAAGAATTTAATTCTGTGTGAAATTGTGGTGTTATGTCAATACGTTCAATAACTATGTAAAACTAATTTTGCACTTCAAAACATGGAAACTTAGAATATTAGATTTAAAAAAAAATAGTTTTAAAAAAATTAATTGAGGGGTCCAACTCATGATGAATTTGTCAAAACTGTACATGAAATGGATATTTAAAACCTGTTCGTGAGAGAACTCTGAATGGGGTTCTAAACTGTTATAAAGTGAGTTCCTGTATATCACCATCTGTCTCAAAAAAGTTATGCATTAAATTGTAATAAGTCTGGGATGATACACATATTTGGATAATGATGATGCTGTCTAGTTCCTCAGTGCCAAGGCGCACAGACTCACTGGTATAGAATGTCACATTCTGTGGGTTGAGGTCTCTCTCACACTTCACAGGGAATACCTGGACTCTGTACTTTGTGCCTGATGTGAGATTATAGAAATTCATGATGAGGTCAGTTGTGTTCTCCGTCAAGTGAATGTCTCCTCTCACCTCTACCCTATATAAGGCAATGTTTCCAGGCCCAGCCATCCAGCTCACTGTCATGCTACTCAGGGTCACATTGGAAATTGCCACTTTGCCATAGAAACGGTCTGCAGATGGAGAGACAATACAAGAAGAGGAGGTTGATGAGGGGTTTGGGGGGTGGGAGGGGGAGGACACGGGCACAGTGAATGGCGGTGGAGGCGAAAGGAGGGAGAGGAGCAGCACAATGACACCTTTGTACAAGTGAGTCAGCTTAGTATTAGGCATATATTGCTCACAGTCACAGAATGAGTGAGTAGCTTTTTCAGTAAACAACCTTTTCATCAAAAAAGTGTCATGGTCAGCAGCGTGGCCATATTCCAACAGTGTCTGCTCTGCATGGTTTGAAAATGCTCACATTACCTTCATAACAGATATATGGTAAGACGTCAGTGCATTTCTTCTCAAACCACAAGCCAGAACTCAGCAGGGACACACAAGGGTTCTCAGGGACCTCCATTTCTTCTTCCTCAGTAAAATTTGTGCGACTTAGGAGCATACTCTCAGAAGGGATGTACTCTGTTTTGACACTGGTGGTGTTCATACAGAATTCTTCAACCTCGATTACACATACATCATCCTGCAAATAACTGTGCTCTGTGATATTGAAATTGCTGCAGAAACCTCCAAGGTTGACAGTGTGCATAGGTTTTGGCTGTGGTTTTGGGAGTTTGGGCTGGCCGGGGTACCAGTTCTGGAAGGTCATCGGATCACCGTTGGACCACTGAGACCAAAACATGGAATTGTTGAAATATTTGCGCAGGCCGATCCAGTAGTCTGAGTTCAGATTCTGGGCCAGGATCTGGATATTGTCGGAAGTGAGGCTGACGAGCTCTTTGTAGCAGAGCTGGCAGTGCTGCCGAGCCTCCTCCCAGGTGGACGCATTGCGCTGGGCGAAGTACTGCCGCTCTGAACTGCAGCAGGCACATACTGTGGAAGGGAAAGGGGAAAATGTCAGATCAGTGAGGAAGGTGCCAGGGCATACTGGTGGCATTTATTAAATTTGGTATACACTACTGTGCAAAAGTCTTAGGCACCCTAGATTTTTAAATATAATATATAGTATATATTTGGTCTTAGATGTTTATTTCTTGTTTTCTGCATTAATGTGTCAGTAGAAAAGAGCAAATAAGAGATTTCCAAACATGAATTTTCCAAAAAATGAAATTTTACAGATACATTTTTGTATTTTGTTAAATAAAGTAATATTTTAAGTAATTGACTACTTTTCAGATAAAAACTTGATCAAGGGTCTCTGGGATTACCTGGAGAGCCAGAAGCAAGCGAAACAGCCAAAATCTGCAGAAGAACTGTGGCAAGTTCTCCAAAATGCTTTGAACAACTTACCACCCAATTTTCTTATAAAACTACAGGACAGTGTACCTAAGAGAATTGATGTAGTTTTAAAGACAAAAGGTGATCACACCAAACATTGATTTTATTTAGTTTTTAACAATTTACTGCTCTTTATATTATTTTTTCGATATTTATAACCTTTCATCATATTATTTTTGAAAGCATCTTAGCTGTACAGCATTTTTTTTACAGGTGCCTAAGACTTTTGCACAGTACTGTACTTCTCAAATATATTTTTGAATGTGGATGTATGCTCAAATTCATTATCCTGCATAAGCATGAACAATTTGGACAAGGTGGGGAGGAAGGGGACAAAATAAAATAACCCTCCCCCCCTCCCAATAATATAGCATGGTGATGATAAAAATCACTTAATCTAATAAAGATGGGAATTTCATGATTGTCACGGAAGTTGCAGATGCCATGGATTCCATGACTTTCTCAACTTTTCATATGCCGGACTCTAGTATAGTGCATTAGGCAATGTGGCAATGAATTAAAATGTCCACTATAATTTTTCTTTTCTACAGTGTTTTACAAAAATATTCCAAGAAAAAACATAGAACAAGCTGTTCACAGCTGGGGCACATAAATGAAAACAGGGTCAGCTTGGATTGTAGCAGAATAAAGGTAAAAGTGCTATACATTTGTAGTTAACTGTAAATATTCAACTTCAGTTCCATCATCTACTGATGTTGCATCTCATTCACAAAACTTTTCTTAAATTATTTTTACTTTTGTTCTTAAAAATGTTTCTAATAAAAATCAATATGGGATTCATGATGTGCTGACCTTTGTTTTTGAGCATATCTCAGGTGTATGATGAACGCTGACTGTAAATTTTATGCACAATCCTGTTCATGTAATTAGTATAAGTACACAGCCAAGAACAAATACAGATAAAAAAAATTATGAATGTCAAAACATACTTGGAAATGTTCTTACACACAGTTTACAATTGCAGATTACACGTGCTCACCTATGAGAAACAGGATTCCTGTCTTTCCCATCCCCAAACTCATGAACAGGGAGCCTAGTTTAGCTGCATGTAGGCAAAAGAAAGGCACACAGTGTAGATAGATATAAAGGCAGGATACGGCAAAATAGTGCAACTCAAAGGAAATCCCTTTATATATTTATTAATAATTTAGGGAAAACAAAAGGCCCATAATCAGGAAAAAAAGATAGAGAATAATCAGAATGCATGTAGCAGTTTTAACAGATAAAAGTATGTTTTTTCATCTTCATCTCACATTTAAAATAAAGCAAAGGATTCCTTTTTAATGAATGTACTTGTTGATATTAGACATTTCTACCGATTGTTTTTTCATTGTTGAAGGTGACAGGAATTATCTGGCAATAATTTAGTTAATGAATCCTGTACCCGATTTCAATTGTGCAAAACGCTATTATTTTCATGCATTATCAAGACTCATTGATCAATTTTGACAGAATACATAAAATATATTTGTTCTTAATCAGGATACTCACCTGGTCTGCTTCCTTCTCTCTCTGTCACACTTTCCCAATCCAGCTATATTTGATTAGACCTGGCAGTGAATATTTGCATGACTGTAGAACACACAGCTAGTTTCCATAGGACAGAAAAAAAACAAGCGGGGACACAAGATGAGAACACACAGGCAGGAGAAAGCAAGGAAACAAGCTAGAAAATAAATTAAATCAAAGTGAGAGAGATGATAAGTGATCAAAGGACAAGCTGTCAATCAGATCCATAATTGCATTTTTGCGTGACTGCCACTGCTTTTTGTTAAACAGCAGTTAAAAAATGTCAGGTATATTTCATACAGAGAATTAATGATGATGATGAATTAAGAAATAGGGTCATTATTTGACTTAACTGAATTCCTGGAAACCCTATCAACTTCTGAACTCACCATTTTGTGAAGGCAGAACAATATCCTGGAGACTTTGGGACCTGTCTTCATACCTTAATTTAATACATATATTTAATACATATATATGTATTTTAGTGATAATTCTACTTTAATCAGGGACAGACAAATGTTAAGGTCAGTGGTCTAAGTACTGTAAATCATTTCCATATCAGTAGGGATATTGAAAGAACGAGATGGACGGATCACAGGCCCATGCAAAGCAAATGCAAAAGATAACTGATGAATGCACAAGTCATGGATCCACAACACATTTTTTTTTGCATTATGCAAAACTACTACAGCCAAAGATGAAAATTCTGAGCTTTGACCTCGAAGAGGCTGAAGATTTCCAGACCCGAATTTGCAAGCATCTTTCATTCAATAATGCATGAGTGGTCCACATAGTCTTGCAGGGTTGGCTGATTCTATGAGTCATCTCCTGTTCATCTATGGTCGCAGTTCAGTTTGTTAGTGGGCCGTATCTGGCAGAGGGCTGACTTGGGTGCACGGTTTAACTGCTGAATAGCTAATGGGGTCCTTTAACTGTTTATCTGTGTACAGCTTGCCCCATCAAAGTGATTCTTCATTAGCAACCCAACTTCAGTATTGTCTGGGGCTGGTCAGAGATGCATGAATGTGTGGCAGCCCCCAAGCACTGGGAGTTTATTTGTTATGAAGGCTTGGTGTGCTCTAGAGGGACTGTAGGCTATACTAACAGTATTTTGCTTCGGTAGGGTTTGTGTGTGGTCTGCCACCTTTGAAATATTTATCTGTGTGAATGTAGCCAGTCTTGCTGATGGTGGTGCCCTCAGTCCCGCTCAGAGGTGGAAAGGAAGTTAAGGCCCTGCTATGCATTTCTTCCACCCATGAACAGCTGATTTCACCAATTAGTTCTACCTCCTGGCTGAAGAACTGTAAGCAAATCCAGGCGAATGGAACAAAACACTTGAATTTGAAATTACTACAGTAATTGCATGCTGGGGATTTTCCCCATGTAATTAGCTTTACAAATTTGCATAAGCAGTTCAGTATCCGACAGTATCCAAGTTCCTAAAATGTGAGGGTACCAGACTCACCCTCATATAGAGTGACTTTTCGCAGGCATCAATACTTTATAGAGACAGATGCAGATATTCATACTTTATTTATACAGATTATATATACATATTTGTGTTTTCTCCTTAATCTGGTAATGTTTTGTTTCACACACAAATACTAGCGTTGCGAGAATACTAGCACTAGAGAAAATCGAAGGTGTGAGGCATAATTGGCCATGTAAATACGGTAGTTGTATTTGGGAGTTTCTAATCATTGTTATTCACAACATTCTTGTATTTCACATGCCTTTTGAAACTCCCACAATCTGACCTTTTCGTTGTGAGAGGGCATTAGCACAGTCTCCAGCTAGTCTGCTCTGATCATGTTTTCCAGGTGAACACATACCATCCCCCTCTAACTGAATTGCTGTCATTTTCTTTGATAGGGTCCATTTTAAGCTTCCTGGGTATGATCAACCATTACCCAGCAATTACCCTATTTCTCCTGTAATTAATTAATAATCCCAATTGTGCCTGTGTTTTTTGAGTTTTGAAATGCCTTTGGACATGAAATGCCTTCACCCCAAAAAGCATTTCATATGAATATTTACATACAAACTGCACATCTTACTTAAGCCCCACAGATCACATAATGAAAGTGTAAGGAATCTTAGTCTTCACTACTGTAAGCTATACAGTTTTCCTTTCCTGACAAAGGCTGTTAGATGCAGACATAGTAAAACGGCAGGGTACCATACAATAACAGAGGAGCAAAAAATTATAAAACTGGAATAAACCATTTCCGAGCTTTAATCACGGAAGAAAGGATTCATTAACGTCACTAGTAAATAGTCTAAATGAAATGAAACCATAACTGAAAAGTATACAAAGGAAATAAAAACCCAGTCTTCTCTGGTCTACAAAGAATCTTTATTTGTTTCTACAATATATTTATTTGTTTATTTTACCTAAAGCATAACTCAAATTAGTGGCCGAATTATTCAATTGAGTGTGTGCGTGTGTGTATAAGCATATGCTAAGGTAATTATAAAAGGTATAAACATGCAAGATAGAAAATGTATTGTACATGTATAAAAAAAACACGAAAATTCCTGAAAAGTTATTCCAATACACTGGTTCTGCAAATATTGTAAAACTGGTACCAGAGAAACATATACAGCAAAGAACACTACTATAGAAGCAAAAGCATAATGTAACTGGGATAACTAAATGTATTCTACAGCATTGCAGCCTAATGAAACTCAAACATACAAAGCAGCTGCAGCTTATGTCAGGCAACTTGGTAGTGAAAGTATAGCAGCTTGGTTTCCTGCAATAAAGCAGAACTATAAAAAGGCAGTGAAAAGTACCAACAGGGGTGGGGGGTGCTCTCAATCAGAGTCACTTTTCTCCCCCTTCTTCAGCAGCTTCTTCCCTTTTCTTGGTTGAACATCTTCACGCTCCTCCTTGCTCACATTCTGGGCGTTTCTGCGACGAAGCCAGAAGATAAGGTTCAAGACATTGTTTGAGGTCATTGTCAGGAGGAGAGGAAAGGAGGGACAGGGAAGGTCACTGTCTGTAGGGATGGAAATGAAAGGGTGTGTAAAGGATGGTAAAGTGAGTGTGAGACTGGGAAAGAAAATGTGAAGGGAAGGGTGTGTCATCAGTGCTTTTCAAAATCAATTTTTTTCAGGAATACCATGCATCAATAACCATGGAATTAATATGGACATTTTCTCTCACTTTGAAGGCGCACTGATTTGATAGCACTCTCACTGCACAAAAGTCGGTCTTCAGGTGTTTTGGTATAATTGTCATCAAGTATAATTGTCATCCTACTGGCAAGTCTTGAAATAAGTAAAACTCACCTCATTGGCAATCTTTCGGTCTTATTAAGCAAAAAGTAATAGAAAAAAGATTTGACATCTGAATATAAAATAATTTATGAAATAATTTTTAAGACTGACTTATGTATTACTCACAGTTCTTGCCGGTATTTGTCCAGCTCTGCAGGTGGAATCAAATCCAGCAGTTCAAAGCTGTCATTTATCTTCTTAAGATGGTCGTAGCGCTCCCTCCCACGGATCTGAAAGGCATGAAGAGGCAGAATTGGACTACATACCAACCACACACAGGTTCTGACAACATCAGTGATGTACGTATATGCAACCGGTTTCACACCAAATGTACTGACACGGCACATGTATGTCACAGCACAAGCTGGGAAACCAGCACTCAAACACACAAAGCACACAAGGCCACAGCCTTAAACAGGCTTCACCTGCAGTGTGAAAATCTCCTCCTCAGAGCTGGAGCTTGATTTGCTTTTCTTGTTCGCCTCTGTTTGGGGGGCAGTCGGAGATACCTCCTTGAAGCCTGAAAGGGGCAAGAGGCGCAGGATCATAATGAGGATGTCGTGACATATCATCTCATTGTTACAGCACAAGCCAGTTTTCCAATGGGAGACAGTGTTGAGCACAAAGACTCCATGGACTTGAAGCATGAACTTACTTCGCCGGCATATCAGGCATTTCTCTGATTTTTCCAGTATTTTGTTCAGGTGTACATTTAGAATATATTACTTATTTAATAATATTCTAACCCATTTCGGTTTGTGTTAGCTTGCCAGCTAAAATGCAGCTTGTGACATACGGATGTCTTTCCACTTCGATTGCTATCTGAGCCGTAACAAAACCCAAGATAACAGAGCCAATATCCAAGTGGTTCGGGTAGAATTCAGATAAGGATTCAGGAGGCAAAATGGTTTACACGACCTTACACCAAAGACATGTGAAATGCAGCCTATGCATGTAGTGTTCAAATACGTTAGTGACACTAGAAGGACACAGGGATCCCATTACACCCCATACCAAATTAAGCCATGCCAACAATATCAGTACAGGCAGGAAGCACTAGAAAATTATTTTTTTAAATCTGGGAATTTTTATTTTTATTTACTTATTTTATCCATTTTATTATTTTAACCTTAAATTTACTTTTTTCTTGTTGTACATTGCTTGTTCTCAATCACATTTGCATTTAGATAGAAAGCACTTCTAACTGCATTTACTTGTGTGAATGGTGCTATGTAAATAAAGTTATACTGACTGATGAAAGAACATGTGTGCAGTACTCTAATAACACAAACAGTAACAGGAAATACAACACCTGTGGGTGAAGCTAAAGGTCAGGACTTCCCCAATATGATGAACTATGTCGCATTTTACAGCCCCTTCCTGTTTACTCGTACCGCAGGACCTGGATGTGCACTGTGTACATTTATTTTATGAAAAGAAACGACTGATAGGAATGCTTTATGCCTACTGATAAAAAATTTTAAAAACCCAGAGACTCACGATAGCCATCCTGTACAACTTGGGAACCACTATTGTATGTATGCATGTAATCCAATCCCAACCCCTTCATAAGGAACAAATTGTCAAGTTCAAAGGACCAATTTCAGAGTCTTAACTCATTGAAAGGTCACTAGCAGAATCTAAGTCTGGGTGGCAGACTATAAACAGGAAATTTGCTGGGGGGAAAAAAAAACAGAAAAAACAGCACAGGAGAAGCTCTTGAAGAAAAAAACATTACAACAATATGTGTCAATGAGAAAAACTCTCATACCTTCCACAGCAGATGATTTAAAATATGTTCAAAAAACTACACCATTTCATTCAGGTCCAGAGGTTCTCGCTTCCATTTCTGCACAACAGCACAGCTTTTCAAATGACCACAGTCTCCTCCCTTAATGGGAGCAGTCATTCTGTCCTCATAACCCAAACCACAAACAAATGCCTCAAACCCGCCCCCCCCCCCCATGACTCACACCCCTTTCCCGCTCTTACTGCGTTTGGTCCCGCTGCTCTTTTCCTGCCGATTGAAGAAGTTGTCCTCCTCGTTCTTGCGGTCTCGCCCAGGGCAGGCGCACACGCGCACCTCAAAGCAGCGGCGGCCCAGGAGCTCTCCCCTGGAGAGGAAGAGGATGAGATGCAGCACAAATGTGTGAAATGTGTTTTCAAAGCACATGGAGGAACCACCCAAAAACACTGCATGGAGTGTGACAAACAAACAGGACAGACATACTCACCCTTCCGTCTCCAGTGTGATAATGGTTAGAATCGGCCGGCGGTTCATTCCACCCATGCAGCTAGAGTTGCACATGTATTTGTACAGCACCGTGGTGCACTCCGAGCCACACTGCAGACAGACAGAGAAATCAGGTCAGTTGTCTAGTGCGGCACAGAAGGGGTGGAGGCGGGTGGGGTGGGACAAATGGCTGACCTGGGGGGCCTCATATGGAACTACAACACTGTGCCTCTTGGTGTTGGCGTCCTCCATGTAGTGGGCCCGTTGGCAGCCCTCCACCTGGATCAGGTGATTTGGGGGGGCTGTACCTGGGGCAATGGGGGGCGGGGGGGGGGGGGACAAGCACAAGACCTCCATGAGAGCTGAATTTTTTCCCCCACAGTCTGCTTTCTATCCACTGGGTAAGGCACCCAGTCACAACAGACACCCGTGTGCCACTACACGTGGCTCAGTGAAGGGGCCTCACCTTCGCTGTGCTCAGAGGCCTTCTCATGGTGTGGGCACCGGTGCACCAGAGAGGCCACATGTTCAGCCTTCTTAAACACAGAGGTCGCTCGGATCACTGCGGCCGGCGGAGGGGGGCGATCCACCTGTATCTGAACTGGGCAGGTTTTATCCAGCTGGCAGAACAGCTTGTTTAGATCTGGGGAAAACTGCAGAGGAAAGAGGGGTTTCAAGGGGATGTAGTTTGACTATCATGTGACAGCTTGCCGTAGGCAGGCAGTCACATGATAGTGAAACTGCATCCCCTTGAACTACTTTTAAATCACCAATGCAAAAGCACAATCCAAAGGACTAAATCAATACAATTCAATGAAGTTAGTACACATGAAGGAAAATGGAATCATCATTCATAGACCACTGTATTTAGTATTATGAAGAAAACAGTGAAGAGCTTGACCATTAGGAGACATCAACATTTTCTACACAAACATCTCAGCTTACTTTAATTAATAAGACTTAATGCAGCCTTTTCATTAAACACATCAAGCTGATTGATATTGATATTACAGTTCTCAAGGGGCCTGAAAAATCAAGCCTGACCCGACCCAGTCCGAGCAAGTTGAAGCCCAAGCGTGGCTTGGCCCAACATCATGTGTATTTTACTAAGTCCGACCCAACCCAAATCAATTATCATACTGTAAATTCTTGGTCTGAATTCGACCCAGGTTCAGCGCCCGATGGGCTTCGGGCTGACTTTGAGAACTCTAATTGATATCATGTTATTAATATCCAGCAGATGGCATTTATACCTGTGTGTAGACTGTACCCTCTCACAGAACATAAGTCCTTTCTTCCATTCTGCATCAGTGCTTATTCCTTTAGCATTGTAAATTTTTTTCCAGTCAGTATATTTTGTGCCTTTAGACATGCGGCAGGATCACAATCTGCTCAGATTTCCCCAGCTAGTGCAGAGCAAAACTACACATTCCCCTCCCCCCATCCTACCCACAGAGAACAAGTCGTGGCATGTCTTAGACCAGACCACAGGCAGACAGACTAAAAGCAAGTGCGAGTGTGTATGAATTTAAATATGTTGAGGAACATTTTGAGTGCGTTATCATTCATTAATGTATCAAATACAACCAGTAGAATTCTATGGACTGATAAATAAGAGCATTATACCCTGGACCTCTATAGATTAGTCCAGGTTAAGAGAATCTTTCTCCTGCATAACAGAAAATAAGCAACTAAAGGTAACTAAAGCAAAAACATACCTTTTTTCCATTCCAAAGTTTCAGGTGCTTATGGGTGGTTCAATATTAGCACAGTTTTTCCATAAAAATCCTGATTAGGTGCACTTATCCAGCTTCCTTTCTCATACCAAGAGTCAGGACCCACACACAAACAGGAATTTAGGCAAAGAAGACCCAGAATGAAAGACGGGAATAAAGGCAATCCAACAGTTTATACAGTGGGAGGGCAGCACTCTTAACTCTGTCCTCATCGAGAAACACAAAATCTCTTCAAACAATGGCAATGGCAGAGTCCCACAACTCCCCCCATACCTTTTATACATTACTACATGAACTCACTTCAGTTACATGTAATTATGGAGGTGTGCCGCCCCTCCCAGTCACACAGTATTCCATGCTCTTTCTGCCTATGGGGTAGGTAAAAACACTGCTCATTTACACTACTCATTTAGCAGCAAAACGCTGTTACGCTACCATCCATGTCATACAGAAAGCACATATGAAAAAGCATGGTTTTGCTTTGTACCACCTCACGTAGGGGTGCCTCAAAAACTAGTCTTTGGAGGATTTTCTATACTGTAGCTAATGGACACGCCTCGTCAAGTTTTCGAATCATGAATCACAAATTACCACCGAGAAAACATAAGAGCTGGATGAACAAAAGCCAGTACCTTACTCCATACAGATACGAGCATCACACCAGTAAAATAAAATCTTTTTTCAGATTTTTACATTCCCTCTAGCGGTGTCTCATTACTAGCACCCCCACACCCCCACACCCACCAAGCTGCATTTGCTGCTCTACTATTACCATCACAAGACTACACATCGCTTCATAGCAACAGTGGAAAACAGCTTAGGGGAACCCCTCTCAATCTTTGGATTTTTGACACCATCAAAGAAAGTAATTAATTCATTTTAACAACTTATCTTTATATCATACATCAATGTGTGTCTAATGCTCATGGTGACTGGCAACAGAGTACAAAAGATATGCAGTGGTTTACCCTGTAAATACTATGTGTGAAAGATGCTCTGTTCAGGTGTTGCTGATGTTTTTAAAAAGGGGATCGAGCCTGCTGCAAAATGCAAGAATCTCTAAAGACAATACATAGTATGATAAAAAAAAAGATTTCACCTAATCTCCATAGATGAAAGAGAATCTCAAGATATAGCCTACAACAAATAACTTTGCCAAAAAAGTCACATGTTCATAAAAACATGTTTAAATCTTTCTTTACAAACATCTAAAATGTATACATGTATACAATATCTTCCCCGATATTTTCATGCAAGTTTTTCACCTCTCTCAACATCTCAAATTGTTTTAGTTCTCTGCAGGTAGGCCTACTACACAATTACAAAAGAGTTCAATAGATACAGAATTGATATCATAATAATGAAAAATCGCTTTTTCTATCAAGTTAGGTGCCAAATAATGCTCAAAGACAACTGGGCATTAAACATACAACAATGAAGAATTTGAACCTATATTTATGTTTTTATGATAATTACGCAATGGTAATTACCATCATGTAATGGCACATTTAAACAGTATTAACCCAACATCCCAACGTGTAAAAAATGAGAAATTCAGCCAAATGGCCACCCCTAATATTTCAGAAACACCATGATGACCATGTGGCCTTTGTGTGCACACTGTGGATGACACTGTAGCAGAGGTTCAGTAATCACTTTTGAAATATTTCGTCATGGAGAGCATTGATCCCAAGAAAGCAAATAAATGGGACTTCCTTCTCTATCTGTGAAGGGTACTGATGCCCACTACTGGCGTACACTATGAAATCGTGCTTCCAACAAGCAAAGTGAATGCCATTAATAAAAGAGGAGACTTTAATAAAAACTCCAGAAGTCCGCACAAAACTGTTTTCTTAAAGCCTCTTCCACAAGGTTTCGGCCGGCTCCTGCCATGTCATATTATATATATATATATATATGTAAATATTTTTGATGTTAACAAATCAAATTAAAGTGCAATTACAAAATTATCAAATAAGCAAATGAAATAACCAAATATAACGCAGTGTTATATATTGAATGTGACATAGACAGGCCCCAGCATATGGTACTAGGGGTGTCCCAATCCAGTTTTCCGTCTCCTGATTCAATCAGAGTACATTCAGGAGCTGCTGATGCCGATATTTCGTGTCATTAGTCTTTTTAAATTATTCAACAGCTACACATAATACACAGCTATAAACAAGAACACCCAGTTTGGCTTAAAATCAGCTTTCTGACACTCAGTCCAGAAGCATCTATCATCATTTGTTTTATCGAGCATTTAAATAAATGCATTTTTGAGATTAAAAGGGCAGTTTGTGCAGCACAATAAGCCACTCAGTGACATACGGGATTGAAAGCACGTGTGTATGTGCATTTGCGCGTGAACACAGGGTGGCGTACGCAGGCTGATGTTGGACTTACCGTGCATGTGACAGACTTGGCAGTGCCAGACTTCAGAAAGCGTAGCTGGAAACCCAGCACTCCCGGGTAGTCAGTTGTGGATGGCACAGTTGAGCTGAGGGCAGCATCGCCATTAAAAGCAGATACAGATGGCTGTGGCGGCAGGGTTGTGGGCAAGTCAAAAACCCCAGCATCAATGCTCTCCTGTAGAGGAGTCTCCGACAAAAGCTACATAAAGACATAATATTTCCACAGATATTATATACTTGGTATAAATGTATCCTGGCATTACGATTAGATGATAGCGCATTGACCCCAACCCCAGCCCAGGCCAAAGAGAATGCAAGAGTGGTGGCCCTATTATTATGTTCAAACACAGATACAGGCACGCACGCACACACACGTTGAGGTATTAATGGCTAGTCAGGCACGCACGCACACACACACACACGTCGAGGTATTAATGGCTATTCAGGCAAACTTACACTCTCCAGGTGCCAACCATCATTCACACTCAAAGGTTCGTGGATGGTGGCTGGAGGACACCTAAGGAAAAGAAGATGTGTATTAATTTCGAAAAACAAATTATCAGAAGCAGGAGATCAACAGCACTTTAAGGTGAATGGCAGACCATCAGCTTTGTTGTCCTTGCAGGACTCTTTGCCGTTTCATTAATTCAACAGGCACCTCAGAGAGGGCAGTCACCCCTGCCTGTGCAACAGGGAAGTGGTGTTGGGTTCCCTCTAGTGCCACAAACTTACATCATCTTCCATAACTCCTGAAATGACTCCTGGCTCAGGGGAAGGGACTCGGCCTCCTGCTCAGTCATTTCTCCTTTCTGCCTTTCACTCAGGCACACGCTCTCTGGACAGATGCACCATGCAAAGCTAAAGGAGCGAAGGACAGGGCAGAGGCTAAGGTTAGAAAATAACTGCAGAACCTCCATGAGGAGTTCAAATGAGTTAAGCTGAGAAGCACGAGATTTGGACAAACTTCACTCGTCTGAGCTGAAGCAGAACAACTGAGCACAAGAGGCAGAAGGTGGTTGCCTGTTCTCTCCCTTGCTTGCACAAGGGAGAGAACAGACAAAGCAGGGAGGTTGTTAGGAATAGAAATGCAACAGTAATGCACATCAATCTGAGTGTGAACCTGAACACTGCACTGGGGCTAGCCCTACAGATCTCATATTAATTAAAACAGTCTGGTAACACCATTATCAGACAGATGCAGCCTTTGCCGCTTGAGATACCAAAAAAATCTGCAACACAACAAATTTATTATTTTCATCACATACTATTGGAAGTGTCCTAACTGATTATAAAAAAAATAAATTAATGTTTGAAGTCCAAATGTATGCGATTAAAAACAGCACCTGACGTTTAGAAAAAGTGCATTTCGGGGATTCAGCAAAGCAACACACAAAAGACATGAGGACACCTTCCGAGAAACTCAAGTATATGTAATCACTCATATCTGTACAATATTACGAAGACACGGAAATGATCAACGCTCTATACAAATATAAGCCTAAGAAAAGTGTCGATAAGCAAGACAGCTAATGAGCTTCCCATTGAAAATCTCAGCTAAACTCCACGCCGCGGGTTTGCTACGGTTAAAATTTCTCCAGTATTCCCTGAACGAGACCTAACGCCACATTCTTTAATATCCACTTTTAAAGCCTCAATCAAGACCCAATTATCGAGATCGTCTGTTTTACCGACCTTAACTACCCATTAGTTAAGATATTGTCGGATAGCTATACCTCTCTAGGTCACCTCTGTTTCCGAAATTTGATACATTTCTGAGCTCTCTCTGCACTTAAGTAGTAGATGTCAAACATACTTTTAAAGATCGAGGTAAACGAGTACAGAACGAAACATTTCGCATATTTTACCTTTAGAAAAAGTTCCCTGTCTAAATTTCGGAATTCCCCGAAAATTTGTAGGAGGAGCCATCTAGAGTTCAAAGGTGATTTGTCAGGTGCTCACAAATACTCGCCAATCACAGGCACGAAAATCAAATGAACGAAGAGCGCGTAATTACAGGTCTCAACTCAAAACCTCAACCGGACAGGGTGCGCGTTCTTAAACAGTTCTGTGGTTTTATGTGCTTGAATTTGATAGCAGAGTGAGTTCAGAAAATTCAGACCATGTTGCAATAAATACAACAGAAATTAAGGCAGTTCCCCTTGCATTACAGTGGATAATAGGGGAAGTACCGCCAATAAAACAGGTTACAGGTTCAGATTCAAGTGCAGCTATGTTGTTTAAATCCTTTTCATCTAGATGCAGAGAGGACATATATGAAATATTACACTCATTGTTTAGAATTAACAAACTTGGTATTTATGGTCAGTTTTCGTGGATCATGGGTCATGTGGGGATTGAGGGAAATGAAAGGGTGGACAAATTTGTCAATGGAAGTTTAAATAGGAAGATTATAGGTTTAGTGATTCCCGTTAGTAAAGAAGAGGCAAAAGTATTAATCTGGCATCAAATTAAGAAACAGTAGCAGGTGAGATAGAATAAGGGTACAAAAGTTTGACACTTATATCACATTCAAAGGACAGTTGGAATTATCAAATCATTAGTAAGGAACTGGAAAGAAGAGTTTATAGTAAGCAGGTTAAGGCTAGGCCATACAAAGTTAAATTCATCATTACGGCTAATGAAAAAACACCCAACTGGCAAAATTCACAGGAGAGACAAAGACTGTGTAAATAACTTAAAGAAGAAGGAATTACCAACAGGGACCTTCAATCAGTTTTCATCACTCCCTCTTGAAGCACAGTATTCAAAAGGATATTCTCATTCTTGCAAATATCTGAACTGATTACATGATTTAAACAATCTCCTAACACCTTCAGTAGGTGGCCGTAAAACTCACTGAATGGATGTGACCGCCATTAAAACTGAAGAATAATAATGGCGAGAGGTGAAATGGCAGTATTTGAGTTTCCTATGTCATTAGTTTGTTGTAAGAAGCCAGCTGGCAGTTTGACTTATTCAGACAATTCAGAACTATGTTGCAGCCATTTCTGGTTTTATTTTGACTGCTTTAGTGTTGTGGTACATAAAAGAGAGTTTGTTTTTGGGTTGTTACATTAACCTGCCTTGGCTGAAATTTCTAGTTGGTAGTAATGTTGCCAGGAGTTTAAAATCCCTAGCCTAAGAAATCAAAGCCATGAATTTGTACTGTCAACATATAAGATAATGGCCACTTAACCACTGTTTAAGCATTTTTCATTCTAATAGTTGTTCAGAGCTTAGAGCAATATTTCTAGAGTTTTTATAAATATATTTCACATTTTACTGTAAGTATTCAATTGTCCCAGTTTTTGTGTGCAATGAAGAATATATGAGTTGGTTACAGAAGTTTCTGATGACTTACCAGCTTTACATGGCTGGTATTGAGGCTTTTGGTGTTTGTGATCTAAAGCAAGAAAATACACGTGAAGTAACTCAAAAGTAGCCTGTACAGTCACATACCTTCAGAGGTTGTATGTGCATAGTCTGTATTACCCAATTATTCTTAAAAATATATATTTTTTTAATTTTTAGAAAATATTTTTTTGGTTGGAACCATTTCCTATTGTATATGCAACCTGAGATGGAAATAACAATATTTATTTCCAATATTAATGTTTATTATTTTGAATAAATGCAATAAAAATGTATGAATTTGTTCAAATACAGCCTATAACATTTGGGGAAAAAATGTCACTGTACATATTGCTTTTTGGGGTTACTTGGAACATATTTTGCTTTAAACAACAAACCCCCAAATGCCCCAATAGCAATCGGTGTAAAGCTGACCCACTAACAGAAATGTCTGTAAATATTTAAACTATTCTTCATTGCTAAGAAAAACTGTCTGGGCCAATCAAAACATATACTAACGCTGAAATAATTTAATGCTGGAAAGCACATTCAGTCAAGACACCACGTTGTGGTTTATGGATGAGCCTCACAACATCAGATTGACTCCAGACTGTGCCAGTGCTAACTGTGGGCAGTAGCTCAATAAGCCGATGTGTAGTTGGCTATTGTGTCGCCCAGGGTATGGGAGGGTTCTGTCGGTTAGGTGTCCGCGTTCATCGCTCCCTAGCTACCCTCACTGCTCGTCAATAGGGCGCCATTGGACTACATGTCAAAGCCACATATGAAAGGTATTCCTTCGACCCTCTGTGGGTTTGGCTGCAGAGTGTTTCCCATGCAATGAATTGTATGGGAAAAATAATTTTCGGTATTTACACACTATAGTTTTGTATTCGTTTTATTTTTATTTTTTCTTGTAAATGTCAAAGTGACGTACAGCCAACTTTCCTTATGCTGCGTCAGCTGACACCCCCCCCCCCCCCCCCCTTCCAGTAGCTTGTAGCCAGCTTATGTAGAGCAGAACATGGAGGACAGTGCCTGAACGGGAACATAATTGGAAGGACAGTCGTGCGACCATATCTGTGCCAGCTACTGAAATATTCAAATATTTTTGGTTTTTCTAAATCTTGTTGTAATGCACCGTTTCTTCAAAGAACGTGTCCTCTGCCCTAACCAAGACTGCAAAGTTATCAACATTTTTTGCATTAGCAAGCATTTAGCAAGCATGAGCATTCACCCAGCTAACGTTAGTTTAGATAGCCTACCTAATGAAAACATTAACATAAAAAAAAAATCTTCTTTAAAAAAAGGAGGAGGAGGAAGGAGAAACTGCGCCACAGATAGGTTGCCTATCATTACTTTTATACTAACAGTTAAAGTTAACAGTTAGGCCTACTTACTTTAATTGAAATTGATGAAAATCATTTTGTTTAGAAATAAGGGCATTTTGGATATCAGGCACCAATGATTTTAAAGCCCTTAACGTATATTGAAAATTTGTATGTGATCATGTTATCCTCCAAATAATTCTGTTAGCATAACGGTTATAGTCTGTTAGCATAAAGGTTAACTGAGCTCATACTGCCAAAAATTGCAGTAAATTGCATTCTGTTCATTATCTCTGTCGCTGGTACAGATTGATGCGAAAAGTGCCATACAGACTTTATTTTCAGATGGAGGCATAGCCATAGTAAAAATAAATAAATAAAGTGCCCAAACACAAATGTGAACTCTGTACAGCAAAATATAATAAGCTCTTAACAGTTACAATACAATTTAATAAATCGTACAAAAAATCCCTCCCCTCCCGAAACACGTAGGCTACGTATGTAAATTCTCTGACTGAAAAAACTGAAATAATTTTTTTAAACCGCAGTAAGAATTGGTGTAATGTTTTCAATTCAAATAATTGTAATTTGTATTTTGTATGTACATTAGGCTATGTTACAGGGTAAAATAAACAGCTAGTTTAGTTGACAATGAATTTTGCATTTTGAATTTATATTTTCCAACATGTATTCTGAAATGCACAATTTAAATATTGTAATGTATCCTCTACAGTTCATATATTCCAAATTGTTTCAATTCTGTGTCCGTCATCAAAATGCACAAACTTGGACTGGATATTCATATATGGCATACATAAATTTCTCCCCAACCTGATAGGGATTGGTGGTCTACTCTGCAGGTGTTTGGCTACACATGGAGTGGTGGTAGGCCTCCTGTATGACAAAAGTTAAATATTTTAATGGCCTTTTGATATACCCTATTGTAGTCATGTGATGTATGCCACCATATTGCCTCCATTGAAAACCATTCATTCTGGTGCATTTCACTGCATAAAAAACTGCATAAATAGCAAACTTCCAAACAGATATTTTCAAAATACACCTCATTGCAACCTACACAGAAAGAGGCTGTAATTAGGTGTATGTCTATTATGTAATCATCAAAGACCCAGGGAGGTTTAATGCAATCAATGTCGAAAATCCCTGTTCATATTTGGGTTAATTTGGATGTGTGGAAAAACCAGACTTTTCTCTATTTATGTTCTCGTTTGCTCTGCTTTGTACTCATACTCATTGTGAAATCTACCACTTCTGTCCATATAACCACAATACAGAGAGCAATTTTTCACATCAGACCACAATTTATGATATTAGGATACATACACTCATTATCACACTTCCAGATTGACTGTTTTCGCATAGGCTGCTCTCCAGAATGTAATTCCATCTTACACATTTTATAAATCACTCACACAATCCTCTAATTTCCTGAAATACAGTACTACCTTTGCGGTGTATTATAAAATAGATATAAAGCATGTGTCGAGTCTATCATTTATTTTTACCACAAATTGTGCACGTATGAAAATGTTTACATAGTAGGTTACAGTGTTGTGAAAAAGTATTTTCCCCCTTCCTGATTTCCTCTATTATTGCATATTTGTCACACTGAATGGTTTCAAATCTTTAGACAAAAAATTTCATTAAATAAATAAAATCATGATTTATGATTTATTTTACTTGTTTTATTCCATTAAATTCATTGAGCTATATATACTATATATGTTCTGTTGGTTATTTTTTGGACTAATGTTTTCCGGAAGATGTGTGTATAAAAAGCTAAATAAAATTTGTCAATTAACAACAGCTTTAGCACAACTAACACAATTCTATCTCTGGCCTGAAATTCTATCTCTGGCCTGAAATTCTCAACTGTTTTGTAAGGGCTATGTTGAAAACAAACTTGTCAGTCTCCTGTTTTGGCATGTTATCTCAGTTGAGCATGCAAGAGAATTTATTTAAGCTTCATTCTAAACCTAATCTGAGTTAATTATATATTAGATATATTTTGAAATATACTGCTTCAGTTTATTTAATGTTGCATGCAATGTTTACATATGAATGTTTTCTGAAGAGGTAGGCCATGATAAAAGGGAAAATAGATTTAAGTTGGCCTTAATAAAAGACTGAGAAACACTGATCGAGTATGAAATGGCAGTAAAATGGCCTGCTGAAAAAAAAAAAAAGTGATTTGTATTGTGAAGCACATTACCTGCTCAGGATTTTAAAATGTTTTTAAACTAATAGTTAGTGATAAATAGTTAATACACCTCATAAGGATGGAACGTGTAACAGGTGAGAGGGCCGAACGTGCTCTGTGAATACAGTCACTTTAGTTTAATATGACTTTAAATTCACAATATAATAACTGCAAGGTTTAATGGAGCATTACAAAATGGCCTCCACTGAAAGCTTCCGGAATGCCATTTGAAAAAGATGTGACGTATATCCATTACAGTATAATGGTAAATAAATGTAATTTCATAATAATGTTTATTTTTATATTTTATACTGGTCATTAACCGATTTCCTTGATGAAAAACACCAGTTTTGTTTAAATAGGTAAAACACATTCCATAAAGTGTAAATGATATTGAAACCAAATTGATCTTCTTTTATAAAATTTCATAACAAATAAACTGAGCCAATGTACAGTTTTAAATTATTCGCGATACTATGTTCAACTGTTCACTCATAACAAATATTAATAAAAACGAATCAAAAATCACTTCTAAATATCATACATATTTTCATACTATGAAAGACAGGGCTGTTTAACACAGCAGCAAATGGCACTAACAGTGAAAGTAAATTAAAAAATGTATATCGTTGTTTTTTTAAATAAAAATGTAAAAATATTCTTCAAAATGCCCTGTCCATAATTTCCTTAGATCACCTAACCTGTCTCTCTCTCACACAGACCTATGAAATGGCGCCCTTCTCTCTGAACTCATAATACATTTGCTACGTATGTAGGCCCGTATGAAAAATAGAACCCACTAAATGATTTTTCTATAAATGGAAACAGCACAGGGTCATTCTTTTGAAGGAAAAACAATGTGTTTTAAATAAAAATACGATGCTGTGATAATGCAAATAATTTCTCCACTAACTGCCATCAAGCACATGTTATTGGCACACAGCTAAACAGAGCCCTCTTCCTTGGCAATATAATACTACAGACAAAGCACACCATTTTAACTTCAGGAACATTAACTAAACTGAAAAATATACCTCATATAATTCGGAACTCGGAAATTAAAAATACGAAAGTATGGTAATGCAGGCTGAATAGAAGCAGTTAAGATCTAAGATGGCATAACCAACCTTAGAAGGCTGCGCTCTGAAGGTGGACCTTCTCCCAACTCAAAATTTAAGGGACCTGTAAATAACAGTGTTGAATCCGAATCCATGGCTCGGAATTTCGGACACCCAAAACGGGGCGATTGCCCCTCCATCTATGTTAAATAAAAACCGGAAGCGGAGGTTGTCATAAATTGGGGTGGGCGGAGGGGGGTACCAAATAAGAGGGAAAAACGTCAGGAAAATTAACGAAAATGCCGCCTTCATCAACCAATGAAAATGGATGAAAAGCCTAGGGGTCTAACAAGGCGCCAAATATGCCTTTCTGTGGCCCCAGTGTCCCCCAAATCAATGACAACACATATCAGTATCAGTACAAGTATCAGCCATTAAAAGTTAGGAGACTAAGAAAGAGGGGGGAAGTAGAAAGTGTTTGGCAGTAGGTATCGTATAATTAAGAGAATAAATTAGCATTACCAGAGATTTCAAATGTAGGTCCTGTCTCCGAGAGAATACGGAAAAGAAAATAAACAAACCAACAGCTCAAGATGGACCCGTCATTGCAGCCCTTTCGATTCCAGTTCAGAGAGCTGATTCATTCATGCTGACAGCTGGTTTCTAATTTAAAATGTCACGCACCCATAGAGATATTCCAATTCCTTGATCTTCTGCTCATTTAACTCATTCCTCTAGCTGTTTTTTCCCCCAGTCCCTTATGCAGTTTCACAGTTGCTTGAAAAGACTAGCATCACAGGAGTGCTGACTAATGTGTTCTTAATTTTTTTCTCCCGCGCTCTTCTCTCATACTGGCTCGAGCAGCACTGTCAACTTCCGCCCGCGCTATTTTCCCCGCCTGGCAGGTATTCAAATGTACTCCACCACATCCCTTAAGTGCTGTCTCTCTTCCCCTCCCTCTCCCTGTCACCAGCTCTTATCTTTCTCACTGAATTCTGTTCATGTTGTCTTTTTTCAGCTTTCTCCTTTATTTCAGCTCATCTTGCTTGCACACAATCAGAATCAGAATCAGAATCAGAATCGTATTTTATTGCCAAGTACATTTGCACATACGAGGAATTTGTTTTGGTCAACACACCGAGGCATCTGCCATCTGCGGCGCCAACTTATTAGATAAGAAATGAGAGAACAGGAGGAAGGAGGAGGACAAACGCGCGCAAATACACACACACACACACACATGCATACACACACACATCGGATGTGACCCAATGCAGTTGAAACAATGGACCAGCTGTTTCTTAAAGGTCGGCTTTTCTCTAACTTTTCAACAAATAAAATGAATGAGTGGGACTTAACACTGATAAAAGACTTGAAATATTCCATGACAGCATATATATGTGCTGTGTAATTACTCATAATTAATTTATTTGACACAGTCTTGCACTGTTTATTTCCCATACTTATTATGTATGCAGTACTTGGGTGATGTTCACTTGTATGACGATGTCAGTGTGTGTGTATGTGCGCATGCGTGTGTGTGCATGTAGAAATAGAGAAGAAAAGAGAGTTGGGGGGAAGTTGAGCAAATCTGGAGAATGTAAAACTGTTTTTACATTCCAAGCACCTGGTAATTTTTTCTCTGCAAGATCTCATGGCTATTGTCTGTTTATTTTTAACCTGATAATATCTGTTGGTGAGCTGCCTGGTTTTGTTATTCCCATTTTGCTTTCTTTGAAATGACTAGAACAAACAGACAATGAGAGAATGGAAATGAGTCAATGTCACACATATAAAAAGAAGCAACAGTTAGACTGTGCTACAGCCAATCAGAACCCTGTTGCGAGGGTGAGCATTAGAAGTAAGACGTCACATCCCTCCTCCCCCTACTTTTACATGGTCTCTGTGTTCGTTGTAGTTTCCATCATTAGATTAGTTCCTCAATTCTAGAAAAAAGGGAACAAAAATGCAGAAAACTGTGCTGTTTAACAAATGATCATTAAATGAGAATAATGAAATGTAATTCGCAAGGTAAAATCCAGTCATTCATGAATGTATGATTTACAAAATATGTCCCAGCTATCCATCCATTATCTATACCTACTTATCCTAGTCAGGGTCACAGGGGGTCCTGGAGACGATCCCAGCGTGCATTGGGCGAGAGGCAGTTATTATAAAATGTGTAATTACAAAAACTTTTTTGTAAACAGATCTTGTAGAGTAGGTCCTGTCTTTATGTATCATTTGCCATGATTAGTTAACCACCACCTCCCCCCCCCCCCCAAAAAAAACAATAGCAACTATGCAGTAACACTTCCTGTTTCATAGTCCTGTATTTATCAAAGAAGTTGGTTTTGCATTGTACCTTTCAGGAGCTTGAGCTTCCCTGGCTGCCTAAGTTTTTATCCCTGGGCTGGATCGATTTGATTGTCTGTTTGGTCAAATGAGAAGTTTTAACTTATCAAATTTTAACCTTTCTTTTGATGAGGGCAAGGACCACGATGTAACGTATGATTGTGCTTGCCACGACGACCTTGTCTGAAATTAAATATATTTGTCACCTGAAGGGGGCGGCCTAGTCCGTCATTCCAAATTTTCTTTATGACTGCATAAAACACCACTATGCAGTAGTAGTATTTTGCACAATTATGATTTAATTTCGACCTATAACACTTCAACTAAAGGACAAAATATATATCATGCAAAAGTGACCTGCTGAAATGTGACCTTAATGTAAGCTCTAAACTGTAATGCATACGAGTTAAAAACTTGTCTACAAGCTCAGTCTACAGTAAGGCCTTTATCTTGCTATCTTGGTCACAGGGAGAACATTCACTCCATCTGACTCACTTTGTCACCTGTTTGACCAGTCACATGGTCTGTGTGTTTGCATGAGCCCATGTGACTTACACTGGAATACCGGTGATTACACTGACAATATTACTGCTCTCAGGGGAGCCCTTTCAGATTGAAGAATAAGAGGAGTTGGCATTAGTAATATTTCACAAGGACAAGAATGGTTCATGCTGAGCGAGTCTCTGAGGGTACTTGTCTCTCTTGAGTGCAGGAGGGTTATGCGTGGGTCTGTGTGTGCCAGCCACGTTTCTGAAGTCTCTCTCTCCTGCCATTACGCAGCTGGTGCCAAAAAGGACAACCCGACCTTTCAGGGCGAATTGGCTCTCCAACACAGATTGTGTTTCTGTCATCGTCCACATCAAACTATCGTTGTTTCTTATCATGTCAGCTAAAATAATGCGAACACTGTACACAGTGAAACTTGTATTTTCTATTTCTGCAAAAACCAGAAACCTAGGCACCTTATTATGCTAAGTGCTATATAATCTGTCCATCACTGAATTGTTAGAACAAATTGGAAGGTTCTGTACTTCACAAAAGTGGTTCACATTGGTAAGTCCCTCATAGCCAGTCCCACAGCTCGTCTCATTTGTTTTCTTGCATGTATTTTGGCCCTCTGCCAAAAAGTGGTCGATAGCCTTTTGTGAAGCCACACATCAAATAATTACTAGACTGTGCCAATCATCTAGCCTTGGAAAAGCAATTGCCACTAATTAAGGCCAGAAGATGGTTGTGTTGGCAATGATGTTTACATGCAGCCCGTGTTCATTTCATCTTTCTGCACTGACAGAATTGGTTACAAAAGACAATTCATTTTTTGCCTTTTGAGTAAATTTTGGGAATCTTTCTTCAGCTGTATCCTAGAATTCACCCAGTAACACTGCAGTGTCCATTTCTTGTGCAAAAAATTGGTATCATTTGTGAAGGAAGATCCATTTGTTGAATTGTCCATGACCACATTTGATGCCCAACATGGGACCGTGCATGTCCAGTTCCCTCTATAATTTGGAATGGTCTGGAACCCCAGCTGCGTTCATGCACGAACCCCACTTTGGGAGAGTGCCTATTTGGGAGTGTAGACATCAGAGGAACGTGGTGTCGCCAGTGTGCTTCTTTTTGCACTGAATTCTATAGCTAAGCTTGCCTAGAATGGAGTCAAAGGTTAATACGTGGCTTTAACATGCAGCACTCCGGCACCCTATCGACCAGCAGGGGTCACTAGATAGCAATAGATCACTGAATCCTCCCATACCATCGGCGATGCAGTAACCAATTGTGCATCACTGTGGCGCTGGTGTGGTCTGGGTGTGATCCTAGACTGTGAGGCTCATCCATGCACCACGGCATAGTGCCATAACTGACTGAGCTTGCTGTCTGTTGTTTGGATCAGTTCTTTGGTTTTATGCAAAGCAATGGTCTATGAAACATAATACTGTCAAATATGTGTAGCTGATGAACTGCCCCTCCTTTTTATTGCCAGCATATTTAAAAATGCACATAATTTAGTTTATCCACACTTCTGTTAAATTCTGAAGGACTTCCAACCACTGCTTAAGGCTGTCTTTTCACCTACTGACAGATGATTCCCCCTTAGTGTTGATCTCTGACCTTACTTGATCTTCGTTTGTTTTGATTGCCAGTCTACTGTTATTTTCTTTGAGTGATTTATTGTTAAATTGCAAGTTGTGCTAAATAAAGTTAATCCATCCAGTGTCTCAGGAGGATACTGTTGCATGCACTTATTCACTGAAAAGTCATGCTTTTCATAATGTGGCCATTTTCCATGTTCACTTTCCATGCTTTCACTGTCCCCCTTTCAATGTTAAGCCCACTAATTATTTACATAAGCATCACAGTAAGTCATTCATTTGTATAATTAGTCACTAGACTCTGTCATTCTAGTGCCTACAGGATCCCTGGAGGATAACAAGTGATGACATAAATCACTGTAGGTCACTGGTGGCCTCGCTCATAGCATATCCTACTGATGCCCATTTTTGTTTTCTTGGAGCCACACTCTCCAATTACTAGTCTATGGCCTACAGAGGGGAAATACTGTGATAGGGGTATCACTTCTGGGAACTTACAGCACTAGTCTCTAAAGCAATTTGCAGGTAAAATAAATGCAAAGCCCTTCGAATAAACATCTTATATTAACCCTGTTCTCTTACCTGTCATTCACACCATGCTATAACCTCCTGTCTCGGAAAAGGTACTGTAACTGCACTGAGTTCATTATGATACATTCATAGGGCAGAGTACTGGTTGATGGACTTAAAATGAAGTGGATATAAAAGATTTTTCATGAGGCAAATGTGTTGCTCAGTCACTTTCAAACTCAAAATAGTGCAATAATGCCACACAAGTAAGTACTTAAATAAAAATGTATCATATGCTGTTCAGCAAAGACTCAGTTCATATGGTCCTTAGTTCTGTGATTTTTTTCCAAGTTGTGTTTTCTGAAAGGATCATAGAAATAATCAGAAATAGCTGTTTAATATAGCTAAATAGAATGTATCCAATGAAGGCTGTCGGTGCTGGTGCTTAACAAACTTATATTTTCTTGCATTATGAGGCTTTACAATGTAGCTTAATAGTAATATGTTTTTGTTTTTGTTTTGCTTTTTTAGTAGGTAATAATGACCTGCACGAAGGCTGACACTGGGTGCTTCTCTGGGTCCTGCACTTGAGGCCCAGGGCACTGTTCTATGCGGATTGAGTTTCTCTCCATTTAGTGTGAGCCACACACATGACTTTGACTGGGGCCCTGGCTTTGGGAGCTGGTGTCAGGTTCAGGCCCTCTTTCTCAATCAGCATCTCAGATTAGCGCATGAAAGGAATGGGGAACTGAGCAAAGGAGCAAATGGAGTAAGGAGGGGATGTACGAGCTGAGCAGGACGAAAAGCCTAGAGCAGGCATTTTTCCATTAAAATTTTAAGTTTTCCCCTCTAACCACTGCCATTATCTAAAAATATCCCTCTAATCCTACCCTAAAGTCCCCTCCCCTGCTTGAAGTTTCTCCACATTCCCCTTCTGAGTGACCAAATGGTACATTCCACCACTGAGGAGCACCTGTTGCCTTGGAGTAGGATTAATCTTTTTCATATGGAATCAGGGAGGGGTGGGGCTGAAGGCAAACAGTGGTGGATCAGTTGAGCGGGTGACCGTTTTGGCATGTGTTCTGAAATAGCAGGGGATTTATGACTGACGAACAGGCAGACAATAGCCAGCCAAGCGGGCCCAGAGCTGACGATGGCCAGAAGTGTTGAGTCACAGCCTCGACTGGTGAGCACTGGCTTTGGCACTCAGATGTCCCCCACCCCACCCTTCCCTCTGCTCACTCTGGCTGCGCTCCAGACCCATTCCACCACTTCTGGGTCCCTCATATGCATGTGTGTGTGGGCGCATACCAACTGAGACTTACTCAGGTTGGTGCTCCACACTGGGCTTGGATGTAACATGCTGCCCTTCCATAACACATTTCCATGTCACATATAAAATATGTTTTAAAGTGTTCATCCAGCTTCTATTGTCATAGGGTGTGGATATATGCAATGTGTTTGTTTCCTGTCAAATTTTGTCAATGAGAACAATAACAGTATAATTTAATGACCAAAGATCTGAAGTCAGTTTGCTCATTTAAAATTGTACATTACACATTATACATCATTTTTCAGGTATAATGAGCTCTCCATTAAAATGTATTAAAGGTCAAATGTCATGCCCCATCACAAAACAATCCTGATGCCCTCAGAGTATTGGTATATTACATTACATTACATTATAGGCATTTAGCTGACGCTCTTATCCAGAGCGACTTACAACAGTGTAACCAAACTCAGGATCAAGTCCACTTAAGTCCATTGAATAAAATGCAGATAAAAAGCCTTTACTATAGTAGCATACAGTAAGGAGAAACAAGATAGTCTGAACCAAAAAGTTTTTTTTTTTTTTTTTTTTTTTTTTTTTTTTTTTTTTTTTTTTTTTTTTTTTTTTAATAGTTATGGGAGAGGGTTTAGGGAAGAGGAGAGAGGTATACAGAGAAGAGGTGCGTCTTGAGTTTCCGTTTGAAGGTGCTCAGACACTCTGCTGTTCTGACCTCCACTGGAAGATCGTTCCACCATCGTGGGGCCAGAACTGCAAAGAGTCGAGACCTTGTTGCTGCTCGTGTAGGGGGAGGAATCAGCCGCCCTGTAGTAGCCGATCGGAGCGATCTGGCCGGCTTGTAGGGTCTGATCATCTTCTGCAGATAACCAGGAGCTGACCCCTTGACTGCTTGGAAAGCAAGCACCAGTGTCTTAAACCGGATGCGAGCTTGCACTGGTAGCCAGTGGAGGGAGATGAGGAGGGGAGTGACGTGGGAGTCACGAGGGAGGTTGTAAACCAGACGTGCTGCTGCATTCTGGATGAGCTGAAGGGGTCTGGTGGCTGATGCTGGGAGGCCAGCCAGGAGGGAGTTGCAGTAGTCCAGACGTGACAGTATCATGGCCTGGACCAGGAGCTGTGTGGAATACACATGAGCAGACATGTTCATCATGCACTTCAAGGAATACTTTCCAGGCTTTCTGTCATAATTTTGCCAAATTTAATCAAATACTATATTTCAAAAGGATTTGCTAGAAATCCTATTCTTCACCAGTTAGATACTGCCCTGCCCCTAATTTATACATTAAGACCATTTACAGATATTTGTCTTGCTCATTTTTGTTATTTTTTAAATGCCAACTTTATCAAAATTTAAAATCTTAAGATATGTTTGCACTGAAAAACCTGCACACTTCTTCACATAGTTACTGGTACAGTGTCTAAGACTGATAAAGAGCAGGTGGACAGACATCTCATAATGACAGTATACTACTTGTTATCAAAAATGACAATAAAATTTTCTATTTTATAGCAGGGCGTTTCTGCAAAAGAGCACCCGTGCTCAGCGAACATACCCTGGGTGAAAAAAGGTTAAATAAAATTTTTAAAAAATTATTTAACAAACATATTTATATTTGTTTTTACACAGACATGAGCTCAGTTTTGGAGATAGTGAGCACCAAGGCAAAATGAAATGTTCAATGTCACAATACAATTTTTTAATCTCACAACTGTTTTTACCAACTTTTGCCAATTTTTTTCAGCAAAGAGGATTCCTACCTGCAGATAAGCCTGTCAAAATGCGTTATGAACCTTACAAACACTGAAAGTGCATCTCCACGAAATAACAGACAACGGAGCAGGACAGAAGGGTAGGCCTACACAAGTTGCGACCTAGGGAGTTCTAATTCTACGGGCTTGCTGATTCTTTTGTCAATCAAGGCTCGTTGGATGGCCGTCAAATCCGTGAGTACATACACTGGCCATATTTCACCTGCGTTTCTGATGCGTTTACGCTTACGCCACCGCACTCTTCTGAACTGTTTTACATATATATATTAAACCGAAACTGCTAAACGGTACACGCTCATCAGACTGTAAAATTCACACAACGATAGCCGTAATAAAAACACGTTTTCAACGTACAAAAATGCCAAGTTATTCACACACACAAGACATACACCGTTTATAACTATAGAAATTAAATAAGATGTATTCTAAAGCAATACTACCCAATATTTCCTCAATTCTTTCAAGTCACTTGGCCCTGTGTTTTGTAATCTTACCATTTTACAATGTCATGCAAACGTTGTGTCAGATCAAAGTGTCAAATATTTCGAATTGCCTCATGGAACACATTGACATTCATGTAGAAAACTGCTGGTGAGTAACTACAGTCAGCATATTTATCCAGATACTTTTTATACTTGCTTCTGAACTGAATTTGTGTACATGTACAAGTTATTGTATATTTGCTACATACAATAAATACTGCATGTGAAATACATATTGTACATACATACATAGAGAACTTATTTAGCCCCATGGGGACATTTCCCTCGCAGCATGTTACATTCACATTTACGAACAGACATTTATACCAAGACACATACAATCATCCACGCAACAGAAAGACTGGGCAGCGAAATACATACATACCTATACGAATTGGACATATTAGACGCCTATTCAATCAATATTGACTGTGAGAAAGCCATCCACACGTATGATTGGCCTGTCCATGTACTGCATGCGTATACAGGGCCACGTGACTTCAAAGAATTGAGGAAATATTGGGTAGTATTACTTTGGAATACATCTTATTTAATTTCGGTGAGGCAAGATAGCCTATATTGTTTGTAGTACCGTAACTTGGCGTCATTTTGATCTCAATACTTTTAATGGCAGGCCTGGATTTTGGCAGTGTGAATGAATGAGTTATAGACGGTGTATGTCTTGTATGTGTGAGTAACTTGGCATTTTTGTACGTTGAAAACGTGTTTTTATGAGATTTATCTAAACACAGGCACAGTACGTAAAATCATGCCGAAAAGGCCATTCGTATTGTGTATACACAGCAAACAAACTCTTCTTGCTTTCAGCCAATCGCTGATAAGGTCAAGACAAATTTCTGCTTTCGTTTCCCCCCGAGGAGACGACCTCTGTTTTAGGACCTGGAACGAATGGAGTGGTTTGATACCCTGTAGAGCAATTCCATGCCTCCTCCCCCTCTCTCTCCCCCTCCTTTAAAAAATAACGAGAGGTGTGCGAGTGTGTATTTTTGTGTCATTCTATCCAGACCGAACAGACACAGCCTACTATAAACTTAAAAGTGGACAGTGTAAACGGAAAGGTTATAACAGTGCTACTCAAGCGCCTTCGCTGGTTCGGATTTAAAACCCGAGGGAGGCGTCCTCTCAGTTTGGGTTCAAGTTATTTTTTCCATGGTATTGGATTGTATTTTACCATCCATTGTAAGTGAAATTTGTCCAGCACTTTTTCCACTTGGACTTGTCAACTGGGTAGAGAAAGCCTTGCCCATTGGAGACAGGGAGAACGAGACACTTTAAAAGCAAAGACTGAGTCAAGTGTCTCGTCCTGTCAAAGCCATGCCGGCTGGGTTTCAGCAACTCGGAGCGGAGGTAATGCTAGCATGAATTTCTTCGTTTTACTTAAAAAAATGACTTTACATGCCATCTGTTTATTTATCACGGCTCAATGACTGTTAAAAAAGACTTTATAAGTTATTGCAATAAAGTAATCATTTACACCTCCACTCCTTTCATCACCAGCGAGCATTCCCTCAGTCAAAATGCTTACCTGCAGCACGGCTTCTCTACATGACTGCGCAACTCAATATATTTGATAATGCATTCAGTAAGGTAGATACATTAAACCATAGGAACCACCAGACGTGAATGCTAGTCATTGTAATACCAGGAGACCTTTTTCTTATCCATATTTAATGGAAATGCTCTTCCTTATAATTTTTACTCCACATATTTGTATTTTCCACCTCCACCTTTCATAGCTCAGGTGTGTGTTGGTCTGCTCAACTCACCTGCGAGATTACTGGTATTTCCCCAGGGGGTGGAGCAGTACCGAGAACAGTACAGTAGGCCTGCCTTACCCGGCTGAAAGACAAGTCAACAACACATTGGCCTCAAGTTGCAGCAAATCCGTGTGATTTTGTTATAAGTAATACAAACATAAAGATTGCGTACGTTTTTAGAAGGCGATATTACTACATAGCAGTAGTTCGAAATAAATTCGAATATCACTGTATTCACACCGTATATTTGCACAATGTCATTCAGTCATATCCGTGACAGAAAGCACTTAACAGTCCTTTCATTTCACATTCTGTTGTGTTTCCATGTAATCTAGCAATCAGTCTAGAAAATACATGGGGAAGAGTCCTGTACATTGATTAAATTTAAAGACAAAAGCAGGCTTATTCTGCCTGAATTATTCATACCTCTGGCATATTTTCTGATATTCTCGAAAGCTGATAAAGAACCATTTCTGGTCAAGGTCATTACTCAGGCAAAAAGAATCATTTGTGTTTGTTTCATATTTGTTTTTTGTTTTTTATTAGAATTTTTTATTTTTTTCCAGCATTTTAGCATTATTAACACTTAATTTAAATACAGTTACTTGAGGCCAACTATTAGTCTAGTTGTCTGGGTAAAGTTTTTTTTTCTTCAGAAATGTAATTATCATATGTCCATGTTAACATAATGCACAAAGTAGGCATATATTTTCATGTTAATTAAATATTTTGTCACATTTGGAAGTATGAGATGATTATCTTGTCACTTAAAAATCTGACCTTGACAGGAGGCACATATTTCCCAATGTCAAAGAAAAACCTGAGCAGTTTATGTATGACCAGAGGGTGTGTTCGTGTCAAACAAAATTAACCTTTTCAATATCATGTTCTTTTGATTTAACCATTCGTTCAACCATTCAACAAAAATGTGCCTGATCTTGAGAAGAATCAGACTTTTGTTCCTTATCTTTACAGTGTTCTGTCAATTAATGATTGTAAGGAACAATGTAATATGAATGGCCGATCTGATAATTTCCCAAGACTTTTTCCAGTGATGGTTGATTTTGCTGAAGAGAGAATGCCCTGTACAAACTGACCTCAGCTTTGCCTTTTGTTTTTGCGTTATTATAATAATATCTAATCCCAGTCTTTGAGGGTAAGCATGTGCAACTGAACCCAATTCACAGTTTCTCTATCTTGTTAAGTTGGAAGGGACAATGGTGAGGGTAGTAGGTGCTTATGAAACGGGGGCAAGCAGTGGAATCAGCTTTGGGACTTGTGATATATGTTTTCGTGATATACCGTTACTAGCACTGTAATTACTGATGTTGTCATACACTTATGACAGACCTTCCCTGTTAAATTTAATGTTACCATTTCCACTCCTCTTCTTACTGTTTTGTTTTCTTAGAAGAATTATAGCAAAGTCCATAGCCAGAGAAATCAGGCATAACTGGCCCTTTTCTCTTTTTTTTCAACGTATTGCATTGTTTTTCTACCTAATTACAAAACAAAAGTCACCATGAGACTCGCTGTGACAAGGTCACAGCAAGTCACGTTGCTGACATATGCAAGGTGTGACATATGTGTATAGTCAGTTGGTTCAGAAGCAATAATTGAAAGCGTTAGGCAATTTCACATTCAAAAGTCTCATTTGTGAGATAAAAGTAGTGAATATATTAAAAGGACATTCTCAGACGCACTGCATTCATTTGCTGAAAGTATGTTAATGCAAAGAAGATTTGGTATGCTGGTATAGAATAAAATTAATCAAGGCATCTGAAAAGAACAAATACAACCCACCAAAGGCATTTTTAAATGGGACCTAATGTAATCTACTGTATGAAAGTTATAATAACAGGAAAACATGCATCAAGTAACTCTCAATCCAGAAACAGAGGAGGCAGTGAGACAGTATTATTCAGAAATAATTCAGAAAAGTAATAAACAAATTGCCAAAGCAACCTGTGAGCATTCATGACAAATGCTGCACAGGAGACGACCTACTATATTCCAGCCTGAGCATGTTGGCAATAAACAGATGTAAACAGTAGGACTGCCTGGTGCCTCTCAGAGACCCTGTCAGTCATTGTGGGGACAGGTGTGTTCAGCTTGATGGCAGAGGCAATGGAACTTAATGTCCAATCCCTAATCATATGGTAAGCAGTGAAGCCCAGGCCTTATTTAAATAGATTTTTCATCATTACCATCACAGATAAATATAGCAATATTTCTGTGTGTGGGTGTGTGTGTGTGTGTGTGTGTGCGTGAGGGGGGGGGGGGTGGTTGACTGTGTCCCTCATGAAAGGGTCTGACTGATATATACATTATGGAGGATTTGTCTGTGATTGAAAGATTATGGAAAGTCCTTACAAAGATGTAATGTGATCACTGTGAGATAATATATATTACTGAGAAGGTTACTATACCGCAAACCAGAGACAATTTTGTGAGAGTGGAGTGAAAGCGAGGGGTGACAGAGAATAGTAGATTTTGTAGGTTTTGGAAAGGGGGGAAGGTTGGTCTGTTTGTTCCTCATAAATAAAACTTGGACTTGATGTCCATGGCTATGGATAACTGTTACATAATGAGTATTGTACATTACTGGACCTGTGTTTTGTAGGAGTCCAATGACCTTTGGTATGCACTTCTTGTACATTGCTTTCGATAAAAGCGGCTGCCAAATAAAGGTAATGTAAATGTAATGTGAAACACATACTCATCGATTGTGGCCAACAGCCCTGCAGGGTAACACATGACTGGATCTAGCTTCGCCCAGGGATGAGAGTGTTTCAGTCGGCAGTGGTTACAGCCTCTCGTTGCACACCAGCAACCCCCACTGGTTGATCAGGCACTTGCAAGTTTACGTATTAAGCTGCGCATTAAGTGTTTTCCTCTGAGCGACCCCCTCTGTAAGCCCAACTTGTGAACTGTGGTGTGGTAAGAAGTGGTGCTTGGTATTGCAAGCTTCGGAGTGCTTTTCTGCACTCTCCCAAATCGACGTCAGAGATTGTAGTAATGAAATCTGTCATATATATGACAAGGGATCCAAATTATGGAGGGGGGGGGGTATTAAAACGCATACAGTAATCATGGGTAATATTGTGATATCACACATAAACACCGCTCATATTTTCATATGGTATTCAAACATGGAGCTGATGCAATTTCATATATCTTGCTGATGCAATTCACTTTCGAGCCGCAGGGTACAGCAACACTGCTTCAACTGGCATCTTAACCAAATGTTTTTATTTATATTACCATTTATACACACATTATCCAAGTTTGCAACTTTGCTCTACAGAGATCCATATTGTTTCTGATAGTGGTGTCTCGCTGACTGGACAAGATATTAGTTTAAATGTATTATAGCTGTTGTGTGAGCAAAGTACAAAGGCCTTGTGAGGATTAAATTATTGTTTGGTGTTTTCAAATACTACCACAGTACTGCATTTATATATACATGAATAAATACAGAAATAAAAAGAAATTGACTCTGCATAATAGTTACTCCCCTCCCTGTGCTGGTATGTCCTTGGCAGGGACAGGAACCAAGACTTGCCCAAGGACCAATTTTTTGCACAATGATAACAGTGTATTCTGTTTACACAGAGAGTGACTGGAACCCTTGCCCTTTCTGTGTTCACTGCGGTTTTGGGGTCCCTTGAATTTGGGTACAATATTGGTGTCATCAATGCACCCCAAAAGGTAAGTCATTAATTTTTTTGCCTAATGTAATTTATTGTGGCCTGTTTGCTACACATGAATAAACTTGAGCATATCATACTTTGAATGGTTTGTGTAACAACGCACTGATGCACATAGAAAGTTCATAGATATGCACAGGGGAAAACCAATGTCATCTTCTAGGCAAAAAGCAAATTCAAAAATGAAGTAATTTATGCTTCAAATGTACTAATGAAGTTCTTGTAAACATTTTGCGGTATTGGTCCTCTTCAATAATATATTAAAAAAAAGATGTTAGAGGCCACATAAAAGCTTGACTATATGAATGCATTGTGCTTTGAAGAAGGTCAGCGATAACACTAGAATGAAGAAATGGAGCATTGCAATTAAACAGCATGGAATCTAAAACCAGGTCAAATAAACGTTAACTTAGTTTGAGAGGTAATTGCAAAGTGGTGGGCAAGAAAAAATAAGATAAAGGAAAGGGAGGGAGGGAGAGCAAGAGAGAGCCGTGCAACTGAGAGTGTGGGTAGAGCAGGTAAGGGAGGCATTCCAATAATGTCAACATGAAGGGGGGTGTGTGCAACGTGCAGTTTGCGGAAACACTGGCCAGCCAAAAATACGTACAAGCCCCACTTCTGAACCCGCCTCCTTTAAATAACCCCCGGCTCGGGTGTCTGACGCAGCTGGGGGTGCAACCGGAGGCTGGAGAGGGGCATTGCTTCTGGTGTCATGGGAAAGAAGGCTATTTTGAGGTTTGTTCATAAGGTTCGTTTAGGGTTCACACGGTGACACAGACAAGGGAGGCGTATCACATTCAGGCAGTGACGCATTCAGTACACGTACAAACGTAAAAGTGGGTGTAAAAACATCATCAGGTTGAGGAATTCGTTACTGTGGTTTGTGGTTCTATTGCAGCATGTATAAACCACTGTCTGTTACTTATATTATACATCTGTGTTTTCCAACCAACAGCTAGTGAAGTCTCTGTGGATTGTTGGGTGTGCATAACATAACATAATGACGAGGGCAGGCCATTCAGTTCAACAATACTCGCCATTTTCCTAATGAAATTATATGCAAGGCATACATCCATAGCATACTACATACTAGCAACTAGCATGCATACATGGGCTCTTTCTGTGCTGAATACTACTGTGCTCTGTCTTTCTTTTCTGCCTCTGCTCCCTGGTCAGATTATTGAAAAGGACTACAATGCTACATGGATCCACCGTTACAAGGAACCCATACCCACTACTACCCTCACTTCCCTATGGTCCCTATCAGTGGCCATCTTCTCCGTCGGGGGCATGATGTCTTCATTTTGCGTGGGGTTCGTCTCTGAGTGGCTTGGCAGGTAGGACACCTGATAGAGTGACAGACCTATGCAGTGCTCAATGGATTACACAAGAACATGGATTCAATTAAGTTCCACTGTCCACTTCATACACACACACTCACACCCACATGAACACACAGTCCTACATGCATACACATTAACAAATACAAACTATAAAACGAACAGACAATGCGGTATTTTCCCCATAAAATGAGATCACCAAATCTAATCCAGGGCCAATTTTAATCGAACCAGAGATGTTACTAGTCATTTTATAGCACAAACCTAACACCATTATTTATATTTGGATATTAATTAATTAGTTAATATATGTTGTCTGTGCACACATGCAGTTAAGTCCATCTCAGATATCAGAATATGCATGAGGACATGATCTGGACCTGAGCCCAGAGTTCTTGTAAAGTGAAAGAGGATTCAGAGAGAGAATAGGGTCACCTTAGCCCTCTGTACATGTTTAGTAGGATCAAAGTGTTCTTCTGGAAGCTGAGGGTATTTTTATGGCATGTTGTGTCCTCACAGATGAACCATACTGCATGTGTTCTCTCACCAACTATATGCCCCTCCTTTCCCTTCCATAGGACTTTTTTAAATCCATGGAGCATATTGCTTCCTCATTAAAATAATCGGTTATGCTTAAAATGTATTTCATTTTATGTTGGCAGCTAACAAATTCACCTATTTCATAGGTATGCACCTGTTAGCTTGTCCTAGAGCAGGGCTGCCCAACCCTGTTCTTGGTGATCTACTGTCATGTAGGCTTTCATTTCAACCCTAATTTGGCACATCTGATTCTACTAATTAGCTGCTCAGTGAGGCCTCTAGCTGTTGAATGAGGTGTGCTTTGTTAGGGTTGGAGTGAATACCTACTGGATGGTAGATCTCCAAGAACAGGGTTGGGCGACCCTGAACTAGAATTTGATATGGTTATTGCTGATTTTGATTATTTCTTAATAGCCCTGAAATAATGAAGTGCTTGAATTAATCATTTATCTTATTGCTACATTATAGATCCATACCATAAGTTGTTTATTGGAGGAATCTCACACCTGTCATACAACCACTTCTATTGAAGATAAATGAACAATATCTAAATTTATTTTAACTGTTGTATGCAATCTAACAGGAGGAAAGCCATGCTCATTAATAACCTGCTGGCATTCATTGGTGGAGCCATGATGGGCATGGCTAAGCTCTGCCTCTCATTTGAGATGATGATTTTAGGCCGT
This sequence comes from Anguilla anguilla, assembly GCF_013347855.1. NCBI lineage: Eukaryota > Metazoa > Chordata > Actinopteri > Anguilliformes > Anguillidae > Anguilla > Anguilla anguilla. The sequence goes on along the minus strand of NC_049203.1, from coordinate 57,202,569 downwards.
TTCATCATTGGTGCATATTGTGGTAAGTACTTCTTTTTTCCTTTGGATTAGACAAAGGTTTAGTCTCTCCTTTGTAGAGGCACATGTCAGTGGATGTGTGTTTGTCTTTCCATCTGTCGATTTTGTCTGTTTACAAATAGGATAACTTAAAATGGATGGATTTAGATGAAACCTGATGAAGTCATCGCATTATAATGCTAAATGTGTTCATTCTCAGGGTTGGCGTCAGGGCTGGTACCCATGTATGTGGGTGAAATTGCACCCACCAGTCTGCGAGGGGCACTGGGGACTCTGCATCAGCTGGCCATTGTTACTGGGATATTATTTGCCCAGGTAAAGCTGTGTTTGATGAGTGTGTGTATGTGTGTGTGTTTGTGTGTGTGAGAGAGAGTGCAACACCTACCCTGCATAATTTACACATTGTCTCTCACTCTCCAGATCCTGGGGCTGGAGTCCTTACTGGGCAGTGAAACACTGTGGCCAGTGCTCATGGGAGTGACAGTACTACCGACTGTCCTGCAGATGGCGCTCCTGCCCTTCTGCCCAGAGAGCCCACGCTATCTCTATATCATCCGCAGCCAGGAACACCATGCCAAGAGTGGTAGGAACCCCACATGGAGAACAGACCCCTTGCTAACACACCCTGAGGAACACAGTATAGACCAATGAACACTGGTAGTGCTGCGTAACACTAATAAACAGAAAGGGTTAAACTTGTATATTAAGCTTATATACAATTCCGCTTACGCTACATTGTTTCACTGGTCTGAATACAATTTAAGTCAACAAATATGTCTGTAATCAACATTAAGTATACCCAATTTTGTTCCATTAAAATCGCATTAAGGTTCTTATCACATTTTCATACTCATTGTAATAATTGTAACTAATGCTAAATCTTGCAATAAAATGTGGGGGATAAATTTAGACTCACTGGATGATGCATTCTATTTTCTAGGCCCCAGTAGTTACATGCATACACTGCCCCATCTCTCTATCACTCCCTCCTTCCTTAGGCCTCCGGCGGCTGACAGGGATGCAGGATGTGGGCAACGCCCTTGCAGAAATGAAAGAGGAAAAGAGGAGGATGGACATGGAGAGGAAAGTGTCCATCGCAGAGATCTTTCGCTCACCGCTCTACCGACAGCCAATCATCATTGCCATCCTTCTCCAGCTCTCACAACAGCTGACCGGGATCAATGCTGTGAGTTACTGTGTGACTAAGCAGCTGCGGCTAGCTGTTAGCGTAACTGGGAGGCTAGGCTTCATGGATGTACTGAGGGCTTGGAGCTGGACGCCAGTCAGGGATGGGGCTATAAGTGTGAACAAAGAGTAATGGATGGCAGGGAATGTTTTCTGCATTGTCACTCAAGAGTATGTTCCAGTGTTTACCCCCTTAGATAAGGCTCCTTGCTTCTGTCCCGTCTCCCATTCAGATATTCTACTACTCCACCAGCATCTTCCAGAAGGCAGGGGTGCAGAGCCCAGTCTATGCCACCATCGGCGCTGGAACGGTCAACTGTGCCTTCACAGTGGTCTCGGTAGGCTTACAGTAGGGGATAGCGGAGCAATATATGCAATCAGTAACACTATTAGATTAATATATATATATATATATATTACATCAGCATAAATATATTAAAATAAATACTGTATCAACAATTGCTACTGGCACTAGTTGAATGTCAAAAATGTGCTGTTATCTTACTGTGAAACAAAGAGGATATTTATTTTTTATTATTTTCATTTCATTGCAGTATTGCTCTAGAAACTGCAGCTATTTGTAGATTCTAAATATTACCATGACACCTTTAAAATGTAAAACAGATAAGTGGAAAATTTCCAAACTGTGCCAAGATTGGTTGTCTATATCTAATTGAAAATTGCTTAATCAGAGTGAATTATATATGGTGCAGTCCATATGTATTTGGACTGCGAGGCTTTTCTTGGCCCTGTACTCTATCACATTGGATTTAAATTGTAACAATGAATTTGAGGTTAAAGTACGGACTGTCAGCTTTGATTTCAGGGTGTTTACATCCATATAGGGTGAACCATGTAGGAATTATTGCCTGTTTTATACATAGTTACTCATTGTAGGGAACCAAAAGTAAAAATGAAAATATATTTAAATAAAGTGATATTTAGTATTCAGTTGCACATCCTCTTCATTTCAATGACTGTGTGACGTCTGCAAGTGAAACACATGCTCAATTGGATTCAGGTCAGGTGATTGACTTGACCTGTCAAGAACATGCCAGTTTTTGGCCCTGAAAAACTTGGTTGCTTAAGCAGTATGTTTGGGCTCATTGTCCTGCTACAAGGTGAAGCACCATCAAATTAATTTTGAAGCATTTGTTTGGATCCAAGTTGCTAAGATATTTCTGCACACAGGTGGCATGCTTTGGGTCATTAGTTCCTTTCTTTCTACACACTTTCCTCTTTCCATCATTTTGGTTCAGGCCTCTACTCGTCTCGTCTGTCAACATACAACTTTATTTCAGTACTCTACAAACACTAAGCTGGCCGTTCTGTTGTTGATATTTATTTACTGACAAATTCACAAATAGACTGAATATCTCCAATGTTATTCACAACTCAAATTGAAAAATTACCTTCATACTGACCTGCTTGTTCTTTGTGGTTCAATTAACAGCTTTTTCTGGTGGAGAAGATGGGTCGTCGAACACTTCACATGCTGGGATTGGGTGGCATGTGTTTGTGTGCCATCATCATGACCGTGGCTCTTGCTCTCTTGGTAAGTTCAGCAAGGGTTCAGATGACACTTAAGAATGAAATGAAGCTCATACTGATTGAGGTTCAGTACTTCCTGTCCCACTTAATGGGCATTGTAAGCAACTCTCTTCATTCTGTCCTCTTCTTTGCCCCTGCCTCTATGCATTGGCTCTTCTGCAACTGCCTGTAGAACTGAGTATAGAACAAGAAGGACACCAGTGCAGGCTGGTATTAGGATTATAAGATGATGATATGCAGGGGTGCCACATGGCATAGTGCACTTTTTCAGTGCTAATCATGCTCAGAATAAAAATGAAAGATTATTATTTTTGTAACATAATTCCTGTGCAGCAAGGTTTTACCCATTCTTGCAAATTCAGAAAATTCTGTTACACCTATGTCCCGAAAAAAAACATCAGTGGGTTGGTTTTTATTGGTTCAACCTGTGCTTGCCTTTTTAACCTAGCAGCATTAATGGGCTGTACGTGAAATACTGAAAACCTGCACCACCCTTCATGAAGGCATTTGCTTACAAATGCTCTTACTGCTGCCTCACATCCTCTGTCTGCTTGCATTCACCCTTCTAAGTGATCTCTCCCCCTCCTCTGGCCCCGTCAGGAAAGCGTGCCGTCAATGAAATATATCAGCATGCTGGCCATCTTCGGCTTTGTGGCGTTCTTTGAAGTGGGCCCAGGGCCCATCCCCTGGTTCTTTGTGGCCGAGCTTTTCTCCCAGGGTCCACGGCCAGCCGCTATGGCTGTTGCTGGCTGTTCCAACTGGACCGCCAACTTCATTATCGGCATGAGCTTCCAGTACATCGCTGTGAGTATGAGAAATTGATCATGGTAATTGATCTTTAGTAATACTTATTTTTGTGAAAGAAATTCAGTCAACTGTTTCAACCACTGAATACACATTATGAAGCAGGTAAACTAATGTCAAATGTAAGAGATGTTTTATACTCAGTCGTACAGTTAAAATTTTACCATTTTCCTTTTGTTACAAAAAATCTAAGCAGAATTTGAGAGTATAATATGAACTTTATTCTTGAAATTGATCAATAGAGCCTTGTAGTCTGACACGGTTGTTATTCATCAAGATCTGTCCAGTTCCAGACTGGTAACCCTACAACCCTTTCTCCCTCTTCATAGGATCTTTGTGGCCCATATGTCTTCCTCATCTTTGCAGTTCTCCTCCTCTTCTTCCTTCTTTTCACATTCTTCCGAGTGCCTGAGACACGGGGAAAGACCTTTGACCAGATCTCTGCAGGCTTCCAACGTCGCCCAGTCAGCATGATGGACCTGGACATGGGCATGGACATGGACATGGACATGGACCTGGACAAGGCCAGCACAGAGCTGGAGTACTTGGGGGAGGGAAGTCTGAACTGAGATATAGGGGTTGGGGAGGGGGGGACAAGCTTCAGCTAGAGGGACGGGAGAGAAAAAGATGGGATTGGATGCCTGCTATGAAGCGAGAAAATCTAAAGCAAGTAAACGGGTGGGAGAGAACTCAACACCATTTTTGGTGTGTAGTGGCAGTAAGGGATGTGGAAGAAAGGAACGGGAGACATTTTACAAGGCTAGCCATGAATGAAGTAAAAGGTGTGGGCTGGGATTTTACTCTAAGAATGCACACGGTTGCTTAGGAGAAAATTATATTCCTGCACTTTAACCTACACACTGCAGATTTTATTTCTCAGAAATGGAAGCTGCTCACAAGCACAGTTACTGACAAGTAAACTATTTCCATACAGTGAACACAGCGCTCTATCCTGGGGATTATTCATTGTCCTAAAAGTGGTAATGTTCTATGTCTTTTTGGCCAGCAGAGACCATCCAAGCACAGTTTAAACTCTGAGGGGCTGCCACACAGGACACATCCCTTGGAATATGATTGACTGGACCTCTCTGTATGACAGATATCAATGGGATTACTCTTGCTGCTCAATAGACAGTGTATTATTAAAACAAATTGTTTTAGTACATGATGTATATAGTGTTTTTAAGGTTATTTTGTTCTGGTAAAGGGTCTCCAAAAAGTTAATGCACTCAATTGTACAAGTAGACCTAGTTTCTATCTGAACAACCCCAAAATAAGCACCATCGATTTTAAGGTTTAAATAGATGTATGAAAGCTATACAGATATTGTAGGGTTTGCTGATGTTTGCCAATTTAAGCATGTATGCCGTTTGATGTCCAATCTGTACTGATCTGTGTGTCTGTGGCAATTTGTTACAAAACAAAAACTGTAAAACATGAGGACCTGCAATTTATATAAAGTCATAATTAATGAAAAGCCATTTTGGTCTTTTGTGTTTGACAAATTTTCTAGATACCCGCTGCAGCTCACCTTGATGCAACAGACCTCAAGCTTTCCAAATATGCCAGTGACAAATATACAGAGCTTAATTTGTGGACATTTCAATGAAAAACCACTTTCTACAAAGCACACAAACTGAGTATACCCACACAGTCTCAACCAAAGCACTCCCACTGTGATGCCCCTGGGTCCGTTGTATCAGGGGGAGCTGCAGTGGGTATCTAGAAAACTCATCTCAGCGAAACCATCAGGATGGACAGATAGATAGTACTCTACATTAATTTCAATTGTTGGGTGAATGGCCCTTTTAACATACACAATTGTACTTGGATACTCTGAGCCATGATCTGAAGTGACCAGCCAACAAAGATTGTACACTTACACGTTATAAACAAACATTAAATTACATATCAATTTAGAAACCTGGATTTCATAACGGTAGTTTTGAAATTTTAAAGAGTCACAGGGACAACCCAAATGGAGACTGAAGTGACAGGATGTGGTCTGGAATGTGAGCAGTCAGCAGAAGCGGGGAAAAAAACTGCAGCATGTACATTTTTGCATACAGGATTTTCTTTTTAATGTACATTTTATATACTGACGTTTCATTGCACATCATTCCCTCCAAAGTGCCAACAAAAACAAGACAAACAGAACAAATGGGAAAAAAGGACATCATTATCCAGCTCAGGCTGTGATTCATTAATAGGGGGGCAGCATTATATTAGTCCCTGCAGGTGGTAGACAATAGTATGGTCTCAACGTGCAATCCCACCCTACACTCCACCACCCTAACATAGCTTTTCCTCATCCCTTAAAACATAAATAGCCAAATAGGCCTGGTTACCATTTCGTTATAGCTCTTTTCAGTAGATTAAAGTAAACTGGCGGGAACGTGGAAAAAGTGGCCATCAGTGCAGGTTTATAATTTTCGTGAGTTGTTTTTTCAATTTCCATCACCATTAAACTTCTAAATTGCACTCCCCTTTTGCCCCCATTTGTCCAGCTAAAGGGTCCAGGCTAGACAAGTCTAGTGGGGTGTGATGAGGTGGGGGAGGGGGCGAGGGAGGGGGGTGGGGAAGAACTGCCCCCAGCAGGTGTGGAGAGACGAGCCTGGTCCAACCCCAGCTAACCCACCCAGGGACCTACAGAGAGTGGGGGAGGGAAGGACAAGGTTTGGGGAAGAAGAGAAGGATGAGTGTTACAAGCAGCATGATTAGTACTACCAAATTTGTGTACTTATGACCCCACAGAAAGTAGACAACTCCAGACCCATAGCCAATACACCAATCATAACTTGAGGAAGAGGCATTCTATAAATCATAACTTTTTTAGCAGAAAGCGGTCAGGAATGATAATCTTGTGTACAGCCCTGGAGGACAGGAATTCACCCCCATTAAAACAGTCCAGTTTTGCATTAAATCCAAAAGAGAACCAGCTTTTTAAGAAAGTTGCTATATAAATTGATTTATCATGACAAGCAGTAAATCCAGGTTGCCAACAATACATTTTCCACCCCAAATATAAATTATATATACTGAAAATATTGAAAAAGAATATTACACTGTACATTTTAATACATTAGACATTGCACATAGGGGCAACTGTACAATTACTGCTGCTTTCAGATATGGCAATACATTTAAACACTGCTGAGAAATGTTTATTGTATTAAAGGAAATTCCACATATTTACAGTATTGTAAAACATCCAATTTCTGTAAGGGAACAAATGACAGCTCTCCCTTCTGTCACCAATTTCCATGGGTGAGAACAAAGTTGCCATCACCCCAGTGTTTGGCTTATTATACTTATCAGCCTATCTTGCTCACCTCTCAAAAGGGTCATGTGATCACATTTCCCAGTGGCGTCATTCAGAAGGTGGAGTCACTGTCATAGCAGGCACCTATAGAGAGGGACAATGGGAATGAAGGATGACAGACCATCATAAGAACGCATGCCGTCATGTGTGAGGCATAAGCATCTGTACCAGTTGCTGCAAACTTAATGTAGCTGCTAATTTAGTGGGCCCCATGTTCTGGAAGAGACTGTGGATCATGCCAGTGCCGGTATGTGCTAGCAGGCGAAGTGAGAGCCAATATGCCAGGGATGGGAGGGTTTCAGTTTGCCGGGATGACCTGCGCACCAGTGACTCCCACTGGTCGACTGGGTGCTCCAAATCATGTCCGAGTCAGATTAGCAAACTGTGGTGTGATGAGAAGCAGTGGCTGATGCGTTTCAGAGGAAACAATTGCCTGTGCCCTCAAATCAATACTGGACGTTACAGAGAGAGCTGATAAAAACCACTTCGACATTCAACATCAGGGAGATAAAGGGCACAAAAGCACAGTATACAAAGCCAGTAAGTCCATAAATTTACCTTACCAATATCACATAAAAAGAAATGCTCAGGTTTGTGCTTCTTCAGCTTTACCTTATCAGATGGCTTGTCGGTTTTGGGCGACATCTTGGGGGAGGATTTTGGGGAAGCTTTGGGTGAAGACTTGAGATCTGCAGGTTTGGATGTTTGGGTGGGTGAGCTGGGCTCTGTGGATGGTTTTTCAGTTCCATTCTGAAAGAGCAGAATAGAATAATTTTTCCCAGGGGAAATTTCAGATAACAGATTTATCAACAAAAAAAAATCTAAACATTCTAAAATTAAACATGTAATGACACACTCAGCTCTTCATGTTGCCATCACAGCAACATGATGTCATGTAGAACAAAGAGGGATTTGGGGGGTTGGGTACAAATAATTGTTTATGGATATAATTACACGAGGGACCTCATATCAGTCAGAACCAAGTGGTTAAAAAAAATAAAAAATAAAAAAAAAATAAAAAGGGGGAGGTTAGCCATTTTTGGCTATAAAATACCCATACAAGTTTTAATAGAATTATAGATAATTGGTGCAACTCTGCTGACCTCATGCGCAGGGGTCGCCTTGGATGGCGCAGACTCAGAGTTCCTTAGCCTGCGGCGGCTGAACTGTCTGCGAGGCCTCTGCACTTGGGTCTCAGGCGGTCCCCCATTAGGCTGCCCCTCTTGTCCTTCTGTCTGGCCCTCTGGGAGGGCGGACTGCTGGCCCTCTGCCCGTTCTCCAACCGCTGGGCGGGGGCGGAAGGGTCTAGTGAGGGGGAAGAACAGTGCATGCAGAAAATTAGCCTCACTTGCCAGGCACATTGCTTTAATGTACTATGCACACTGTAGTCAGACAAGACCACAAATTATTTGGCAGCACACTAATTTTCAGTAACAAATCATGATCTCTTGCAGGGGCACCAATTTAAGGTGGATTCATACTATAATCCCTGGCAGGGAGTTCACAGTATGATCATAAACTATTTGCAACTAATGATTAATGGGTAAGTGCTTCTGGTATGACTGCTAGTACACAAGAAAAAAAACCCAGGGAATTAATTTTGCCATCTCTGAAGAAATGGTGCCCTACCAGACAGCAATACCAAAACTGTCCACAACAGAAAAAAAAAATTGGGAGTTTCACTTGCATGGTATTCACAATTTGAAGGAATTAATAAAAAACAAATTAGAGATTTGACGTTTGTCTTATTGCTCTGCGAAACACAAGTGATGTCGTTTCTATGCTGAAACTAACTCCTCAACCCTGTTCCTGTAAAACTATAGTCCGGTAGGTTTTCACCCCCTACATGGCATACCTCAACAACTAGAGCTTGTTAAGCTGCTAATTAGTAGAATCAGGTGTGCCAAATTAGGGTTAAAATGAAAACCTAAAGCACGGTAGATTTCCAGGAACAGGGTTGGAAACCACTGCTGTACAGTAACGCTCACCAGCAGTCACATTTAATTAAATGACAGGAGTCGAAGGGGTTCGGTATGACCTCTGAACTCATCGGTGAGGAACTTGGCCTCACTGACCTGCGATACTGTGGCCTGAATCTCCGAGGAGCAGCTCTCTGCTGGACAGCCAGTTCCCCTTCCACCACGACCCCTTCATTCTTCTGTTCACCCGTCTCCCCCTAAGAGGAGACACTTCAAACTACATAAAGAACGGAAAGATTCTAGGGCAGGGCCGCCCAACAGTTCCTGGAGATCTACCATCCTGTAGGTTTTCACTCTAACATTTACGATGCACACCACTAAAGAGCTAGAAATCAAGTTGAGCTGCTAATTGGTATAATCAGGTGTGTCAAATTAGGGTTGAAATGAAAACCTACTGACAGTAGATTTCCAGAATCAGGGTTGTACTGCCCAGACTTAGTCACAAGTGGGGTAACGCCGTATGACCTTTTTCTTTATCATGAAGCAGCACTTCCAACCTTACAGATTATATAGTTCAATTAATGAAATAATATTAAAGTGCTTTTCTTTCAGCAGTGAAAATCACATTGGTTTACAAATAAAATTTGGCAAGTCCATTAACATCCCAATTACACCTAGAGTAAAATTTTCCTTTCGATTTACCCGTCACAACTTTCAGCAAGACCTCTTTAAAAGCAGCAGGCCAATCTGCCTGCATGATCCCAAACTGAGATCAACAAAGCACACATGCACATCTGGTAACTGTACAGAATGGTCCACTCAGGAAAAACGGGGCCATGCTGTGGTCTTTCTGTGATCCTCACCTCTTCCTGGCCCTCTTGCCTTCGGCGAGGGCGGCGGCGGCGAGGAACGGGGCGTGGTTGTGGGGCCCCACCCTCGCCGGCCCCCTCCCCCTCAGATGTGGGGCCAGAGGAGCCCTCTCCACCCTTGCTCTGTTCAGCCTGGCCAGGTCGGGAACCACGAGGAAAGAAACGCCGACGGAACCTGCGCTTGTTGGGGGCATAACGGCTGCCTTTGACTGGGACACCCCCTGGCCCAGTCACATTGGCAGCCTCTGAGCCCTGGGAATGAAAGTTATGACTCTCCTTTAACCTTTCATGTGAAAGGGTGTAGAAAATGTTGGCTCCATGATAATATAGGACATACATGCAGATTACAACTCTTAATGCATGATGTCCATTACAGTGGGCACAAGGTTCTTCATACACAGTACAAGTAATTTTTTTGCTTAAAGCATAAACTTAGTGCTCCTTTGCATATTACCTAACGCAAATATAGATTTAACCTGTTCTGTTCTTTAGGAATAGAAGGATTTTAAAAAGCCCAGACATCTTGCCTTAGCTGCTTCAACTACGTCAAACTCCACAATTTCTCCATCTCCAACACTGCGAAGGAATTTTCTGGGGTTATTCTTTTTGATCGCCGTCTAAACCAAAGAAACTCTGAGTGAATCGGGGCTCAGACACAATAAGAATCTTGCTTGAATTATAAATCCCAGCAAACTCACCTGATGGACAAAAACATCCTCCTTTGTGTCATTTCTAAGACAAAGGACAGACAGGTGAGGTCCAGTCATTATCTATTGAGAGATTAGGAACCACTGAAATATGAAACCGTATCCACAGACTAGTATTGGGGTAGATGGACCAACCTCTTAGAAGGCAATTGCCCATTCTTCACAAATGTATGCATCTGCACACAGGCACACACGAACACTCACTTGATTTGTCCCACAATGGTCAAAGTATCCATTATGTGACAAAAAGAAATGGCAGAGAAATCGGTACACATTGTGCATTACTGCAATGATGTGTACAAGTGATTACAGACAAAACTAACATGAGATTTTAATACCTAAATGCATCTTGTTCACCCTTCATGCAATCCTCATTTTGAGAATATTAAAAAATATTTCCATGTATAGCCATAGGTACCTGTTTATGAAGCCATAGCCATTCCGCACATTGAACCATTTCACTGTGCCTTGGACCAGAGAAGCTGCAACAACATCAATTAGGTGTTATATTTTCCCACATAAATATCATGCAAATAGAATTTCCCAAGCAATATTTGAAGGGTCACCTGAGCTGTCTGTATGTATGCTTGTTCAATATCAGACAAACAATGGAATGGTCAAAAACATTTTAATATGCAAGTCAACCTCTAAAGGAGACTTCCTACAAAGTCCTTTACAGTGGGCATGCTGTAATCTACTTCACTTATCACCCAGAAATGGATCCAAGTTGTTTGTATAGTGTGAGCGTATTCGTTGATTATTAACAACGAACTTTGAGATGTGTTTCCCCACACCTAGGTCAAGTAGGACAAGAAATGCGGCCTAAGCAGAGAAATTCACAGGCAACCGAAATGAAGCTGAAATTAGCCCAATGCCAAAAGGCGGTTGTGTGCTCTCCTCATTGAATACCAGTTTCCAGGGATAAAGAATCATTTTAAAACTTAAAATCGCTGCATTCTAAATCAATCACATCGGCTACCCTCAAATATTCTCTCCAAAAATTGACGCATGCAGATTTACTTTGTGATTTGTAGGTTAGGATCGGTAAACATCGACATACAGTTCACAGATTGAACAGACTGTTCTAATTGATCAAGAAAACTGATTAAAGCCCTTATTGTAGTTGGATGTATCTGTATTTGTCCATTTAAAAGCCCCCCTTTCCTATATTTCCCACTCGGTTAGCCGTGTAATAAAATGCCATTCTGTGATTGAATATCGACAGGACAATATTTCGACATGTCCGAATTGGCATCCATAAGAATTAACCACACGAATAAGACTTTGTGCCTACAACACAACATTTTACTTCAAACAAATAATTTTCCTTACTTCTCATTTCCTTATGTCTATAATTATATCAGTCTGCCTGTTAAAATTTAACAGTTGAACTGTCGGCAAATTATACGATGAGAACGTGGCTGCAGTTACAGTCAAGAAGCAATATCAATTTACCCATTTTGGAGAAAATGGCCACAGGACTTTTGCCTGGGGTAAAAGTCTTCACACCTGCACTACCAAATGACCAGACCATTCGTGGCCTGAAAGAAAACGGAACACGTGGAACTAGCGACCTATGGTAGGCTACGCTTAATGATACGAATTCTTAAACTCATATATTGAAGTTCAAACAATTGAGTTTACATACCAGGTTTAACACACTACTGGGGAAAACTGTGATCCATGCACCTTCTTTACGTGAACAAAGGGAGAGTAAAGGCGTGAACCATGAAAACCAATGGAATGCAACTCAAATATTGATGCGGAGACATAATATTTGATCACAAATCATACCACGAAAGCGGGTGCCCATTACCCATGCAAAACAAAGATTTTCAAAAACATTTAACCGGAAAAAAGCTTTAAAAACGGTAGGCTAATTTCTCATGGGAAAATTCTACATTCAAGTCATCTTGTCATTTCCCTACCTATAATTTTTTTCTCCAGCTGTGGCTGGTCCTCCAACGGCGCCGACGGCGGGGAGCCCGATACTTCGGCGTCGCTCATTTTCTCTCACTATCACGCTTTTTGTTTCTTGCCCCCCTCCCTCTTTCTATCCTAGGTTTGCTCGGGTCGGCAGTGCAAACTTTTTATGCCTGTAGTCTCATGAGTAACGCCGAATTTGCCCCACAACCATTGGCTTTTGATTAGCCAATAGCCGGAGTCCCATTGGCCAAAAGAAGCACAACAATTGGTGGCATGCAAGGTGCGGAGCTCTCGCGGGGAACTTGGTCTGATTTGAAAAGAAAAGAGAAAAACTTCAAAAGGTGTAAGCGATTTTGATGTCATATTCACAAAATTACAATCTGGTTTACGTAGCACATAGGAATTCGTTGTGGTGATATTATTTTAAGGGCATACAGTCTATATATTACAAAATAATGCAATGTAATGTACATTAACACAGAACACTGGCCCAATTAACAGGAAACAAGTTGCTTTATGAAAATATGCCTTTTAAAAGTTCATGCCATGTAGCATGAGGAAACTTCAAAACTAGAAAGATTGACATATGATCAGTGTGGACGATATCTGCCAATGGAAGTAAATCAATTCATTTTAATTCAGTATTTAGCCTAGAAACGCAAAAATGACATAGGCCAACATGCAACACAACCATAACGTATTATATTGCATTTAATTTTCAGTTATACAAATGAAGAAACATATTTGCATTTAGGTTGTTCACTTGGTTCATATTTTGCAAATGAACTTTATAATAATCCAATTAGTTTGAGTGATATTCTTTATATGTGCTATAACTCATACTGATTGCATTTCATATCTATGCATCTATCCATCCACCCATCAATTATCTATACCGGTTTAACCTGAGCAGGGTCGCGGGGGTGCTTGAGCCTATTCCAGGCGTGCATTGGGCGAGAGGCAGGAAGCATTTCAAGTCTATGAAATGTAATTTCCCATGCCTGGATATGCACGTATTTTTAAAGGGAAGCAGCACATGCAGCATCTCAGGTAGGCTACAACGCCAAATTAGTCCGTAAACATCTGGTAGAAGGGAAAAAAGATTGAGTCCCATTTAAGCTTCTTTCGCACTGGAACTACTCCGTACTCCCTGCCTCGCCTGGTCTACCAGACATAAATCTGGGCTCATGTTTCACTGGACTATATTTAACCAGGTAGCTCTGAAAACCGCCAAGTGTGCCTTGTGGGGCAACCACTGGTCAGTGTCGTGTCCGAACTTCAGGCCTAGTTCATTCAAACCGTACACGTGATGTATTGACGGCAAAACCAGTTTGGGTCCAGTTGCATTTTTTCAGCCGTCATTGTTTAACCCTACAGTACATAAGTGTATAAATCTGTCAGATGTTTTTAAAACTCAAAAATGTTGTAGACAACACGATTAATTTTCAAATGAGTTCTGTCACTTTAATACACAAAACGAAAACCGCAACCTGGACTATATTAGTTACTGTAGGCGATAAGAACGTTCTTTGTCGTTCCTTCGTTGTGCACAGGATATAGGCTACCCATGGACTTGTCCACAACTGGGTTACAGGTTTGTGAGGTAGGCCTGTAGCTGGGTGCATCCACGACTCGTGGTTATACAACGCCTGCATAGCACGACATCCCTGTGAGATATTTTATCATCGTAGGGTAAACCACGTTGAGGCTGCACTGTTCATTGATCAGTCTAGTCGTTGTAGTTCGACTTTCACGTACAAACATGCAGGAAAGGGGTATTGCTAAAGCGCGTTCCCGGAATCATGGAACCGCACCCCCACAGAACTGTGCGCCCCCCCTGTGAATTTGAGGATACACGGGTAAACGCGCCTGCGCAGGAAGAAGGACATTTATTTCGTGGGTCTGTGTCTGTCGAAGACTGGTTGAGGGTGTGATTGAGAGGGAGTGTGTAACGGGCAGTGTGAGATTTGGCTCCACTGAGGTTTGCAGCTTGCGGTGCTTGTTAGCCTGGACAGTAACAACTTGCTGAAAAGACCATACAGAACGGAGCACAGACAGGGAAAGGGGCACAAGGAATGAAAGGAGCATAAAGGGAGCAGAAAAAAGGAGCAAAGGCACGACAGAGTCAACGCCGCAGACACGAGAGTGACAGACGACAGAGACTGGCAGAGAACGAGGAAGAGAAAAAGGGGGAGAAAGAGACCAGTTGTTTGGAGTAGATAGTACACCAGACACCGACAGAGGGAAAGCTTGCAGACTGGGTAAGTAACTTCTTTAAACATTACAAAACGAAACGTAATCGCGGCGCGCGAGCCTCCACCTCCCCTCCCATCAGTCACTCCCAGTCCACTTGCTCCGTTTGTGCCATGCAGACTTGGCATCTTTGCTTTATAAATAACGCATAGTTTCCCCCGCGATTATTTTCTGAATAATAGCCCACATTTAAGATACTCGGCGTTGATTTACCAGTCTTTAAAATTAACATTTTGTCGACTGTTTCATTTTAGTAACAACTTTGTTAGTCTGCTAACCATGCATTCTTGTAGTTAGCAATAAGCTAGTAGCAGCTGTCACGTTGGTGGTACGTTTTGTCTTATGGCAATACTTGTTTTAGTTGAACCGTTTCATCAAAGTAGAATAACCTCAAAAGGCTACATGACATATGATCTAATGAATAAAACAACTTGTTATTTTTGTAAATAACCCCTAGTCCTGTTACGCTATACACACAATAGGTCTTTCCAGTAGGCTACAATTCCGTACAGTGCATTCAGTTTAGCTAGTTCTGATGAATACCATGTACGCACATGTCGGGTCACTATTTATCAAAGTCTGTCACTGACACGTCGAAGGATACGCTGTCTGCCGTATCTTATAGTGTTGTATCTAGTTATTATTGCACCCGCCTAGTTACAGTGTCCATGGCTGTGGGCCTCAGCCAGAGTGGAACGCTCACGAAGACCGCGGCGCCGTTTCTAGCTCCCCGGTTGTGAGCACCAGGCCGTATGGGAAGCGCACTTTTGTGAGGTGGAACGAACACATGCTATATTCTTTCAGCTGTTAATTTTACTTTACAGCAAATGTAACTTGTGTTGTTAATATGTGTATGAATTCGTCTCATACGGGGATATTTGCGTGTCCAGTACAGTAGATTATCTGCTCATTCAGCGTTATTCGGTGTTATCTAAAGGTGTAAGTGCATATACTATAATTGTAGCCGCTGTCCTAAAATACATTTAGTGTGCAAAAACAGGCTAGCCAGGTGTTTCTGAAAAGCACACCCTTGTCAGGTTTTATTTGTTCGTTAAAAAGATATATATTTTTTACAACGTCATGGTCGAGTTTGGATGGTTGGAGTGTGATTGTACGCAGGGGCCTTCCCTTACGGGCTCATGTGTATTCTGATCTAAGTTACTATATGAGCCTCATGGTTTTATGATGGTCTGTTACGGCATTTTAAAGTGTCCATTTACTTTTCAAACATAGACAATATAAAATCGGATGTCACGCTGTATTTTGATTCCCTATCTTTGTTTCAGTCGTTTAAAAGACGCCCTCTTCTCGCATTGAATAAAACTTTGACACAATTTTATTTTGTAAGTTGTTAGACGTTCAGTTAACAGGTGCCACGTTTCTGTTGCTTAATTTAGCTTTCTCCTGTCTCAGCTAACGTCAGTTAACGATAGTAGCCAACCAACTGAATGAGAATGGCCCAAGCGTTCATGTTTCTGCCTTGGCGTCCAGCGTTTTAAAGTGGTTCACGCATTCAATCGGCACAGTTACAGCAGGAGATCCTTACTGACGAAAGTATGTCAGATTCCTTAAGCAACACTGTAATGGTGGTGTATGAACAGAATATGTTCAATCCACGTGAAATCCTAACCATTTTACGTATCACCCATTTACATATTAAAACGCTTAGGCATACTAATTGTTATCAGCAGTGCTCATAAGAACAAAACAAGTTTTATATATATATATATATATATATATATATATACACACACACATAGAGATTACAAATAGCTAAAAAGCATGCACATACTTACAGACTTTATCTGAGGTACATGTACCAGTTGCAGTGATACATTCTGCCATTATGCCTGTCCTGCCCAGGCAGAGTTATTACACTCTAATTAGTTGTCATTAACCTCTGTGAAACTGTCAACATCCCTCAGTGCTGGCATGGCAGACGCAGATTTGGACTTCCAGACCGGCGATGCTGGGGCATCTGCCACTTTCCCCATGCAGTGCTCTGCCCTGCGCAAGAACGGCTTTGTCGTGTTGAAAGGTCGGCCCTGCAAGATTGTCGAAATGTCCACCTCCAAGACTGGCAAGCACGGACACGCCAAGGTTTGTATGACATCTCTTTTGTCTGTGTTTGGGGGGTGTTTGTATGTTGGTGCTGTAGTGTAAGGCACTACTGTATGTCCTGACTCTGTGGACCTCCTTTAAGTATTAAATATGGCAACAGAGGCAACAGAATATTTCTGTATTCAACTCCAGCTACACTTGGAGTTGAATACAGAAATAATTAATAATAATAAATGACTACTTTCTTCCTTTCTTCCAGTGTATCTGGAATTTTTTATCCTTATCACTGCTCTTTCTTATGCTATGCATATCGGTAGTTTAAATAAGTGGTGAAAGATTCTTCTAAATATTATAAATTGTTCTAAATATCCTAGGGAAGAAAATTATTCATGTTTAATTTGAGTTATTCCTCACAAAAGGTCCATATGGTCGGTATAGACATCTTCTCTGGGAGGAAGTATGAAGACATCTGTCCCTCTACTCACAACATGGATGTTCCAAACATCAAGAGAATGGACTACCAGGTATACGTGCTGAGAGGGAGTGAAAGGAAGGAAGGTGTTGTGTGGGATTGGAGACCGTGAGTGAGGATGACAAGAAAAGTAAGGGAAAGTGGTTGAATGAATATACCCGTGTCTTTGAAGGAAAACATGTCCTTCTCCTATTCTTCATATGAGTTTTCAAGTCTTTTCTCATACTAAAAATGTCTCCTCTCAACTCCCATAATCCATGTGACCCCCCACCCCCTCCCTCTCAGTTGATCGGAATACAGGACGGGTACCTGTCTCTCCTCCAGGACAGTGGGGATGTGCGGGAGGACCTCAAGATGCCTGAAGGAGACCTGGGAAAGGAGATTGATGCAAAGTATGATGCTGGAGAGGAGATCCTGGTCAGTGTTTTCTTCTTTTTCATGCTCCATTACTACCTGAAACTGAAATTCAGCCTTATTTTGAACTCTGACTGAGAGGAATTAATAAAGTTTTCAGTGTATAGCCATAGTTCATTAAATAGTTTTTCCTATTCTTCACCTTCCACAGATTACTGTTGTATCTGCGATGAATGAGGAATGTGCAGTTGCTGTCAAAGCCATGGCTAAGTAAAGTACTGCAGGTAAAGTCTGGTCAAGCACTGCAAGCATGACTACAAATCTGGGTGTTGGTTCAATTTGTGTGGCCCGTTGCCGGGCTGAAATAGATGTAGGAAGCTTATCAAAGGCCAGACTAATGCGATTTCTTTGAGGTGTGTTTAAATAAGTAGCTAATACAAACCTAGGGCTGGTTTTGGGAGCAGCATCTGTTAATTTCATTCACTACTAAACTTGAAGTGTTAAATTATGACCAAATCATTAGAATAGAATGGAAGTGGGCTGCAGCTTGGGAAAAAAGAACATGTTAAGTAGGGTAAATGAGTTGTATTTGCTGTTGTTTACCACTGCAGTGGGTTGTAGGTAGACATCACTGCTTTACTATATGTCTGAATGGAGTGTGTCAAGCTGATGTCATTTTGTATTGATGCAGTATGTTTATAGTATAATGTACAAGTGTGTTGCAGTCCAGTATAGGTTAGACTGTATTATACTGATAACTGAGAATAAAGTTTCCAAAACCATGTATTTGCATAAGATGCTGTCAATTCTTTATATAAAAAGTAATTAATAAATTAAGGCAAAGTGAATTATTAGAAAACATTTTGTAATTCAGCATGTAGTATTCAGAATGCATGCTTAATGTATTGCATGTGGAGGCCTACATCCCAGGCAACTTCGTTTGTCTTATTATCTGAGATTTTGAAATAGTAATGTTATTTTAAGTGCGCAGTGAGTTTTTATATTCATCAATGGATTGCTCTTGTCAGAATATTTGACAAAAAGACGGCAGTGTTTTTTTTTTTGTTGTTTTTTTTTGAAGGATTAATTTTTGTCAATTAATATTCTGCATATTTTTCCCCCTTTTGCACTATCCTTTTCTTCTTTCTGCTCTCCATCCCCTTTTCCTTATCTCCCTTCTTTCTGTGTTGCCTCCTCATTCTCAGGGGTTGCAAGATGTGTTGGACCTGAAAAAGGAAAGAATACGACCTCAACATTGCTATTCTTCCTCTTTCTTCTTTTTCTTCAAATCAGCCGGTCCTTCTTTCTTTCTGTACTTTCTGGCTCTTCTTTGGGTTAAGTTAGAAATTTAAATTTAATAAATAACAGGAAATTAAATACAAAGGAAAAAGTCTTTATATATACATGCAAGGTAATGGTACATGCTAATATCAGTAAATAAAGATTTAACAGAAAAATAGATCAGGGAGGTGTGTATTCTCACTCAGCCTCCTATGGGTATTGTGGGTAATGGTAATTTGGATGGTGGCAAATGTTCTTGGGCCAAAATGGAATGATTTGTCCACCACCCTCCAAAAAGGCAGAATTGCTTTTCTGGTTTTAACTTTTAAAGGGCTCCTTCTCTCAAAAGCAGTTTCTCTTCTGTTTTGGTATGAGCTGGTTTAGTTCTTCTGTGTGGTAATCCCTACTAGTCACCTCCATACTACTACCTGCCTTTAAAAACCACTGTTAGGCCATATTAGGACCACAATTACATGCAGGGTTCTAATGGTTGATACTTTATTAATAATAGTGATTCAATTAGTTCAATTTCAGAAAATAATGAAATGCACTTGTCAGTCAGTTTGTTTGTTTTCTCTCCATACAATGATTTATGTCAGCCTTTTTATGACAATGTTACTATTCAAACTAGCTGGCACACAAGGTTTTCAGTGTTTCAGTAGTGTTGTAGCAACACTGTGCCAGTAGAACAGTAGTGACAGTACTGTCAAGAGAACGTTGTTTGTTAGCTGATAAAATCAAGGATGATTGTTTTCACAGACCCATAATGTCACAGAACCCAGTTTTAATTGTCACTCTTTACCCTGCTGGTGCAGTTACAATTACTTTTTTTCCTCCCAAACTGTCATAAATCCTCCATGAAGTTTGATGTCATTCATCCCCACCACCCAAACTTACGCAATCATCCTTCAGTTTAAATGCTTCTTCCAAGCCATTTGTGCTCACCCTTAACCCAAAATTCAGAAGTATACCTTCAGACAGATAATTCCACTAGGAAAGGTGAATGATATAATTTTCTCCTCTTAATGGCATACTATGCAGGATTTTAATCTTAAAAATATTGTAAAATAACCATGCTAAGCCATATCTGTGATGCACTGCACTCTGTCCTTACTCACTTTCGCCAAATTACTGGACCATCACTTGTATTTATTCTAAAATGTGTTTGGGACGTTACTGGGGCGTAACATTCTTTTCTGTGTAGGGAGGGGTGGGTGTGGCTACAGAGCCTGTGGTTTGGGCTCAGCTATCAGTTGTTAGCTTTGTGGCTGCTGCAATGGCAAAGAAGCCCAGATACTGCGAATGTTCAAGAATTGAAGTTAACCTTGGAATTGATTTCTCTTGGTGGCGTCAGCTGAAGTTTGCCAAGGGGATGAAAAACGACGCAGAATTGACTTGTTTTCCGATGGACCTGTGGGTGACGTTACCTCTTGTTATCCAGCAGTTACATTGGGTAGCTAGATGGCCAAAGTCAGGTAGACTACTCGAGATGAGTGCGCAGGCTTGAAGACAGAGGAGGAGACTTCTTTGTAAACACATGACCACAGAAAAGATAAAAAATCCTGCGTTGTATGCCTTCAATCCTAGAAACCTCCCAACAGACCATTGGTTTATTTATTATTCACTTAATTTCAAATCATTTTAATTATGTTCTAGAACTCTAAAGGTATTGATGTTTTGTTTAGCCTAGGCTATCATTTTACCAGCAAGTACTGTACTGACAAAATACGGAACAGTGGTAGTAGTTCTAGTGGGAGTGAATAAGACTTTTGACTTGGTCTTGTTGATTTTGGAGATAAGTACCCACTTGTATAAGAATCCTAGTCCCTAATTGAAGCTGTTACATTTTACTTACTGTGACAAATAGGGACAAGCACTCCATTTTTACACTGGAATCACTAGATTTGGTTAAATAGGGGATTTTATTTTACAGTTTTATTACGATTTCATAGACCTAGCCACTGTGGCATTATGCAGTCAGTTTTACTCCTCCTTTGAGAAAAGCAGGGCAGAGAAGTGAAGTGTATTCGTGTATATATTAAGGGCGTATCCAAACCTGAACACTCTTCATTCATTGGTAAGTCATGGAATTCCCATGTTACTACGAAAAAGAACTTGTCATTCACAAATTAAAAGTGAGCATTAAATGGAAATGAGTCAGACTTTCTAATAAGAAAAAGACTGGAAATCTCCCTCTATAGCTATTCAGGAACCATGGAAAATCACTTCCAAAGGAGCAGCATAATGGAAAAAAAATAAACAGCACTTTCTTGCACAGTATAAAGCGCATGTTCAATCCATTTCTTGGCACACTGACAGATGCATTTAATAATTAACAGTGTTAGAAGTTTAAGTTGAGTTGGGTTGTCAGAAACCGCCTTTGCAGCCACAGACTGTTGCTCACATTTTAATGTCCCTTCTGATGCCCTATATTTTATGGCATGGTAAGAACCACCTCCAGCTTGATTTGAACTCCCGGTTGGCCTCGTGCTTTTTTCTAGTGCTTTTCTCAGTTCATTTCCTTCAGGTTCTCTGTAATCTACACACAGTCTCACATTCTTTATGACATAAATGACAGGCTCACAAATGAAGTGACATTATTCCCATGCAGTTGTCAACTAAATAGGATATTATGCTGCATCTTTTGGCAAGCTGACATAGAAAAAGATTTTGTGAGATCCCACTTACAGCTATAAAATGATTTGTTACAAATAAGAACCTGTTTAAAAAATAAGGCTAGGGCCAAAAAATTATTCAAATTAAAATTTGTAATTTGACTTTACTGTCAAAGTTATGAACATTTCAGAGTTCCAAACCCCCCCACCCCCCACCCCATCATTCAGCAACATGAACGAGAAGAGTTCATATTGTTGAGGTTCTCTTGGGAGCTAAGGGGCAGGTCTGCTGAAGACACACACACACTTGCACACAACCAAGAAACAAGGAACAGATACTGCATAAATCTGCCCGCTTAGTTACAATATGTCTTTGATTTTGATTGCTGCCAAAAATAAATTTGGATGGGGTTAAGAAAATGTAAAGTAGTTGTAGTGTTTCTATCCACTTTTAGTTATATACTCATCCTGGACCGTCGACATCCAACACAAACATAATTTGTGGGAGGAACACATGAGGGAAACTTGCTACATATTGTATGTACACAATCAGAAAGGTGTTTTGAGTAACCTACAATGCAAGCATGTGTGTGTTGTGGTCTTTGGGACCTGCTTTTGTTTGTCCCATCTTTAACATGTTACAACAATCCATTATTGCCAGATACACAATGTAGATTTAAAGCAGTTTGCTGTAAGAATTCCAAATATGTTCATATGTATAATATTCTAATTCTAAACTAAATATGGTCAGCATTTCACTGGGCTAACGAAACCACTTTTTCAAGTACACAACTCATAAGCAGATTATTCAATGTCAAAAATGCAAACACATTAAGAGTGAAGTGTGAATGTCATGACACCTGACTGACTTGTCTATGCAGTGCCATTCCTCAAGGCATGTCCCATACCTATACAGCACCAAGGGTTTGGCACTTTTCAGGGTTTCCAACAAGAACAATTACCACAGACTTCTGTACCTACTGACCTCATGTAAACAGACAGAATTCAGAAACAACTTCACATATCCACATAAAAAATCCCCAAACTTTATATTATATAGGATTTTTTTCTCCTTTGCATTTTTCACATTCTCTTCAGATGGTAAGATGAAAATTACAGAGTTACCGGGTAGCACTGTCGCCTCACAGCAAGAAGGTCCTGGCTTTGAATCCAGCCTGGGCCTTTTTGTGTGGAGGCCAAAGACATGCAGGTAGGCTAACTGGAGGCTCTAAATTGCCCATGGTGAGTGAATGGTGTGTGCCCTGTGCAATAGATTGTTTTCTTGCCTCTTGCCCAGTGAACGCTGGGATAGGCTCCAGTACCAGCCCCTGGTCCTGAGGCAGCACAGCATCCCCACACCATCACATTACCACCATGTTTAGACTGTTGGTACAACGTTCTTACTGTGAAATGCTGTAATTGACAATAAAACATCAATAAAACATTTATTCCCTGTGAAAAAAATATTAAAAACTGGCTTTTTTTTCTTCACAATTTTTGTCCCACAAAGTTGGGAGGATAGAAGGCAGTGTGTTATGAAACTTGTTCCACTGTAATACCTGAGGGTCTAACACACCTGCATACATATTAACAGGCATAAACACCAGCCTGCTGCTATGTACATACCCGAGATAACCAGACAACAAAGGAAAACCACAATGTGAGTTTTTATTGTGGTTCAATGATTGCTGTGTAGAATATTCATTGACCCAAAAACATTCAGTTTGACATTGAGTAGTATTTCTGAAAAGTCTGTAATGTCATGATTCTATACCCAAAGCCTACTTAGAAATGTCAAAGTGACTGCAGCAGCATTTGATTTAAATTTCAAACTGTTCAATATAAGAGTGAACATGTAAATCTGAGAATTGTACAAACATTGAAACAGGGCTGACCAAAAGACCAACTGATAACGCAGACTCAGATATGGGACAGAATTCATTTTGTGATTCCCACTCATCAAGTCAGATTTCCTACATATTGAGCTGCTGGGTGGCTCATCCTGTTAAGTCACTGTTCCAGTGTGCGGATTGCCCCATAGTCTGGTATCAAATCTGGGCCATGCCAGTGCCAGCTCTGTCTGCAAGCAAAAATTGGCTGTGGGATGACTGTCTCATTGTGCACCAGCAACCCCATCTGGTCAGCCCAGTCTGCCTGCACGAACCGCAAAAGAAGCAGTGGCTGTTAGTGTTCACTCTCCCAAATTCACAGGAGATTACAGCAATGGGCATGGCTTACAAATACAAGTAGGCATTTCAACATTTAAGATAACCTACATATTAAGTGATATAAAGGTTTATAACCACATAAGGAAATTAAATGCTCTCATACAAAAGGTCAACAATAAACTATTCAAAACTGTGGATGTACAAGTTTTTATTAGTAGTTCAATTGAATTCTGAAGGGTTGTTCCACTGGAGGACTAACAGTGGAAATGTTACTGGTCAGGAAATGCAAATACAATGTGAGGTGGAAGTCAACTTGACTTGAAAACAAGGCTAAAATATGGTTAAATGTTTCCCACAAAGAAGACAATTTAAAATGGAACAGAAAAGAACAAATATTCTGTGTTCAGAAATCATGTTCATTCTGTTGGTAGTCCGTTTAATCCAACAACACAGAACAGTTTTATCCAATCCGCCTAACCCCAGGTCCGAATAGAAGAAACAAAATCTCTGATTAGATGTTGCTTCCTCTCGATTGGTGGTTCGTAACCTTGGTTACTTGCTATGGTGATAGAACCTCTGTCCTGTTTGGGTGTGAGAGAGGTAGGCATGGCGAGGGGCAGGTTGAGGAGAGCTCTGGAAAGAGGTCTGTGGGAAGAAAAAACAAATGAATTTCAGGTATTTACAGTAACGGCACTTGCCAAAGCCTATGGCGACCATATCAGCCAATTTTTCATAAAAAACTAATTTACAACTCAAATTGGGGAAAAGGAGGCAAATGTGCCCCTAAAAAAAAGACTCAGAGTAAGACGGTATAATTATTCTATAATGAAACCACAGAGAAATCACTGATTTTATACAGCTCTGCATACACAAGTATACAGCTCTGTATACAAAGTATTTGTGTATGCAGAGCATAGCCATTAATATGATAATGCTGTATTATATTAATGGCTTAGTATGAAAGTTGGAGTTAAACCTGTCAAAATGAATAACATGTACAATTACATAACTGAAAATTGCAATTAATATATTATTTTTTACATTATATGGATTTCAGTTGACAGACAAGGCTAAAGAACTTTCGTGTGTATGTAGTCTACCCGTGTTATCTGTGCATTAAGTGCACTCCTCCAGTTCAATAACTTTGTAGATGGTGGACTGAGAAGTGAAAGGAAGCATCATCTGGCAGTATGTGCTCAGAAAGACTGTGTTAGTCTGAGCTCTCCCAAGTTTCACTTGGGTCACAAAAAATGCATCGCTTTAAATTTGAGGGACTTCTCGAGAGCAGAATTAGTTAACTGAAAACAGGAACTAATGTGGGCTTGCTGGTTGGCTCACAGGCTGTTAAGGCACTGTTCAAGGGCATTACATTAATGCTGAAAGAGTAAGCAAAAATGCATCATTTTATCATAGAGCTTTCAGAAAACTGCTGTTGTAACATGTATGGCTCAAACTACAGGGTTGCCATGGTGCATTCAGAACAATTGACATCTTTCCCAGTTAAATGTTGATCTGAAATGTCTAAAATCTTACCAGTGAATCAGCAGCATTAGCAAATTGAAAACTTATGGTATTCAGTCTCAAAATGTAACCCACTGTATGCAAGATATGATATATACAAACATCTCGGTTTACGCTCTGGAAAATTAGATGCATTTTTTCCATTCCTTTCTTTGGTAGTGGGAGTGATATTTAAGCTTATTTCAAAGTATTGTTGCAGTTTTCCACAAACCACAAATTATGTAGGCCCTTAGCCACAGCCTGGACAGGTCCCATTAAAGCAGTTGTGTAAGAGGTGAGGGGCTCACCGCATGGGCTTGTTGAGGGGGGGTCCCATGAGTGAAACTCCCAGGAGAGGCAGGGCGGGACGGATGAGCGTACGGCAAGCCAGACTATCAAAAACAGAGATGAGAACATCTGAGCCTCTGTCTCAGAATATGCAAAAGTAAAAAACATATTTCACATTGTCAATGTGTTTTGGAAAACTATGGAATGAAATAAAATGCAAACCAAACCAGCATTATTCCTTCAAATTGTGTTTTCTTTTACAAATGGAAAACATAACACGCAAGTCTTATTGCAGAACACCACCTTACGTCCTTGGCTTTTCTGTAAGGAGTTAAATAGTTAAGTGGTCAAACATAGTGTTGGGGAAATACCTATTTTTTACAGTCTCTGGGAAATACCTGTTCTAATTGTACAATAGTGAGGATAGATTAAGGTTTATTTTATTTAAGAAAGGGACAGTGCACATTAATAAACATGAGAACTTAGATGCACCATGTAAATGTGCCAGATTTAGCCATACAGGCTAATTTTCATCTGTAGTCCCAGGGCAGGTTGATGGTTTAAGGAACATAAAAGAACATACATAACACATAAGCACAGACAACAATAATTAAAATGTGTCCGCCTTAACACTTGGGCACCACAAAGAATGCAGGGAATATAAATATGAATTTTTATATAGCCTCACAAAGGGTTACCAGCTATGCCAGTAGTATACACATACTCCCACACGAGTGCCAAAACGAGCGCCATTCCTTGTTTGTCCAGGGAAACTGGCCTGGGCAGCCTTTATTGCAGCCACGGGGTCAATCCAAATGTAACCAAAGCTCGGCACAGCATGCAGTAACTTTCTCTAACCAGAGAGGGCTGTTCCTCTATGAGGCTGTGAACCGCTCTGATGCTTGATTACTGTATGAAGAAAATCTGCTCTTTAGAGGTTGGGCCAGGCATGAAAGAGAGGGCATAGTTAATTTCAGGAAGGTAGCTCTCATTGCTGCTATCGGATCTAGCAGGGGCAAACTGTTCAATGTCACCCACTAGAGCACGGAACCATTTCCAGCGGGAATAATCAGTAGTTCAAGGTTCTCCTCTTTCTGCAGTGTTACAATATACGGCTTTGCCAGGAACGGCCCATGTATGTGGCTGGATGTCACCCTCTAGTGGTGATTTTTTTTAGACCACCGCTTTGCATTTAACTTAGCCTCTGTCTGGGCACCCGATTGTCAAACAATCCACGATTAAAATGGTAAAAAGGTGTTACGAAATCCACCATTCATATGCTGAAAATGGGTACCGACTACATCCCACAGTGGGCCTAGATCTCCATAAAATCATGATTTTTAACCACACAGTGGGTCTGGATCTCTATAAAATTGTGATTTAGAACCATCCAGTATAGGTGTTTCAGCCACTCGTTTTAATGTAAGTCAATGGTAACAATACAGTAAAAATACGAAGTCAATCACTTTTTTCCCCAGAAGAAAAAGTAGCCGCAATAGAAATCGCTGGTTGTGACTGCAACCCGAGAGTGAGTGCGTCCCAACACGTGTTCCTAATGCATCTGCAAGCCTTCGTTCTCTCTTTCCTTGTGGGGTGAGGAGTCTGTGACTTGACGCACGCAGCAGACAAGACAGTGAGCCACATAAAAGGCGGGGCATTTATAGGAGCCTACAGGAATTGACCTACTATACCCAGGCACCGTTTGATCAGTCTCTCCAGCTGTGATGACGTGAATGAACAGTGTCTGAGCTGTTGACTCCACATGGATACAGAGACACTAGAGTTGGGTGTGAGTCTGATTCTGAACAGGTGGAAGATTGGCGATCGCACCTTGGCAGCAGGGATCTGGACAGCAATGGAGGGCGAGGGCACGAGACCAGCGGCAGCGGGGTGGAGAGCCGGGGAGTGCAAGGGCCTCAGGGTGCTCTGAATCACAGGCACATGCCACAGCACAGTGTTACCAGGACAGTGAGACCATTTTAATGCCTGCTTTCTCTTTTTTCAAAAGGAACAAGCTATTTTAGGAACTGTTCAATGCAAAATAAGGATATGCAACATGACATGAATCCCATAAGTTCTTAAAATACAGAAGCAGGCCATAAATTGAATCTGTGAATCTTTTATCCATGACACTGAATCCCTAGGGCTCAGTAAAATTAAGACTGAAATTTTTGATTATTTTAAAATATCAATGTGTCTTATTTAACGTGTGCATTTTTGGACCTGCGCAAACAACACTTTGTAAGCGTTACACAATCTAGTCTTACCAGTGCTGCTAAATATAGACACTTACAAGTTACATCTGCACAGACATACACCATCTGTGGCACACGCAACCTTAAAAAGCACAGTAAACACTGAACCACCCATACTCCGTGTGTCTAACTGACTCACCGAGTCAGTAAACCCAGACTGCTGGTTGGCATGTTCCAGCTGCTTCTGGAGGGGTATCCCAGCACTGGGAATAAACCCTAGAAACATGAAGGGAGAAATGTACACCCTGTCAATGATACAAATCATTTGTAATAGTAACAATTTGTCAATGATACAAATCATTTGTAATAGTAACAATTTGTCATTTTCCAATTTGACAGTAATCTGATCGGACCAAATTAAAAATGCTTTTGCCTTTAACTTTCTGACTGGAACCAGCATTTTTTTCTCTTTTCTCTCATTTAGAGTGCAAGGCTGACCTGGCTGCGAGGTGAAGTGACTGTGAACAGCGTAGCCTTGCTGCTGGTGAGGGAGGTACTGCATGGTCTGAAATGCTGATGTTCCTATAGATGGGAGAGTGACAATTAAGCAAAAAAAAAAAAAAAACTAAAAATAACATTATTCTTTGTGTTGGGCCAGATCACATTTTCAAACAAAGCCCAAATACCAATCAGTGGGTTGGGTCTTACAGAGTCACAGCTGTTCCTCACAGGGACACTTAGTAGCACAAGACACAAATACACCGGACACAAAGAAGTCCCAACCTCAATCTCACTTTATCAAAAGGATGTAGGATAACAAGTCCCGCAATGATGTCATCAGGACCTACAGCACCACTTCACTTCAGTGACCCTTACACTTCCTCCCAAAAAATGAAAGGTTTTGTTCATCCTTCCTTCCGACACTTCCACCAACACACACAGCTTATACTGAGTTTGCTTTAAATGGAGGAATCCCATATTTCCTAGCACTCCTGTGCATGCACTCACCTCTGAGCTGGGAGCTGCTTGCATAGCTGACCGGCACAGACTGAGTTGTGGCATAGGGGGAGGCGTGCTGTGGTTGAGTGACACCATAGGGCCCATGTGCTGGCTGGCTGGAGGAGTACTGGCCGTGTTCAGAGGTTCCTGCACCGAAGCCAGCCTGGAACTGCCGCCCCTGTCAAGTGCCAACAACCCCTCATTTATAAGGTTCACTTATTCTAAGCATTCACACTGAATATAGTCATACAAATTCTTTGAATTCCACATCAATCAAAGATCATACAAACAAATATAAAATATGAACCAAAAGACCCTTGTTGACATGGTATACCGTTTGATAAATTATGTCAAAATATTGCAACGCATGGTGCTGCAGGCTGGCCAATACCTTAAAGTTATCATTACTCTGATTAGAATTTTTGGTTGAAAAAGATTTGCAGAGTGATTATATATTTTATGCTAGTGGATACATACTGTATGAACAATAAACTAATCTCCAGTCACTGAATGAGATTGGTCCATCAGAGTCTTCCATGCTCACCGAAATTACAGGGGCCTGGAACAGTTGCTTACTTCGCTCCGCCAAAAGAGCACCTGGCCGACCATGGCTGACCGGACTGCCTATGGGTGGTGGGGGGGTTTAAAGGAGAGCAAAGGGGAGAGAAAGGGCAGGCAGAGAGAGATGGGAAAAAAAACATTGCACAATATTTTAATCCATCCACTTCCTGCTACCACAGCAGCAGGAAACCTAGCTGGATACTGTATTGCTCGTGAGCAAGAGGTAGCATTAGTTCGATTAGTAGCATTAATTATCCAGAGCAACCTATGAGTTTGTGGGACTTGCTTAATCTTGTGACCTGAGATGTATAGTACTAGCGAAACAGCAAACGTGCTCGCTCAGTCTAGTTAAGGTATAACCAAATATAATTAAGTTCATTACCTAATTATCTAGCTAGTAAGTTTGGTATACTGCTAGTCAAATAAGCAAGTGAGGCATTATAGCAAACTATCTGCCACATAACCAAAGCCTGTAGGCTGGTACAAGTTTGCTGACATTTCTGAATGGAACTAGAAGCCAATTCAACTCTTGCAATAATGCTGCATTAAAATAAAAATGTCCTTTTCCACTATAAATTACACAAGTTTGCCTTAAGAACAATGGTGCAGATACAGAGGATGTTCCCATGGTAACAGAACCATTTCATAGTGGTATGATGCTCACCTTGCATGCTCAGCAAGTGCTGTCCTGAGTGGATGGGCATGCTGGGCTGGTAGCTTGCAGAGGTCAAAGTTGTCATGTCACTACAGGAGCAGGGGAGAGAATGAGAATTGTTGGGGGGCCAACTCCATAAACATGTTTTATTTTTTTTTATCTCACTAAGGCACTAGCCAATCAACCGGTTTTCCTGTCATTACATGAAACCACAGAAAATCGCACCCTAGGGTCAACCTGATTTCCAAAGCTGCATTCAAAATAAAATGTGAATGGATGTGCCTCACAGTTTAAATCAGTTTTCTTTTAATTATTCCAGGAAAAGGTCTCCTCCCAAATCGCCCATCTTTGCCTGCACCTCTGCTCCTTTCTGCGCCTCTTCTCCTCCTCATGGAGCACTTTCTTCAGCTGGAGGAAGAGCTGGTGCTTCTCCTCCTGCAGCCACTGGAGTTTCTCCCCCATCTTCATGATCTGAGAGACAAAACAACTTTTTTTAAAACTGCATTCTAAATCATTCTATTGGGATTACACAATGATTAATCACATATCCTATATGTAAAAGCGAATTGAGTACTGCACAGCTCTAGTTGCAGAAGGATACGCCCAGCTCTATATCTATATGACAAGAAACATATTGGGGACAGGGGCTAGAGATCTGGCATACAATACCTTCACTCATACAGTGTTCATCTACCATACCAGTGTACACATCTCTCACCTGTTCGTTTGTCTCCTCCAAGGACATTCTCTCCTCCATCTCCTTCTTCCTTTTCCTTTCCTCCTCTTCTTTCATCTTTTGTTCCATCATCTTGTCCACCTCTTCTTCCTCTGAGACAAGGTAAGCATCCAACAGTTACGCAGACGGGAAATTAAACAATGGCCATGTCCTGTGAACATCAGTTCAATAAAGTACTGTATTACACTCATCATGTAGTAAGTCATCATGAAACCAATATACACATTCCCAAAAGTTCTTAAGGTGCAGAATCAAAATGTAAGATTAGAAAGTTTACATGACTACATGTTTACATGCAATTATTAGAAAAAAATCGAGCATGAAAACTCCATAACTCTCCGTAATTTTTTATATAGCCAGGCGATGGTTAACGTTGCGATCCGTGCGTCTTTATCTTAAAGATAGTTATGTAGTACAGTAGAAGGCGACGAGTGTAAGGGAAATGGCAGACACCACTTCATATGGATGATATCACCTTCAGTAAGTACTAAGTTAACTGAACGATCAGGAAATGTTTGCAGTGCAAGAGTTGAAGAAGAGGCAGTTTGTGTCTCCATAGCAATAGCATGTGATCCGACTGAGTCACCCTGTCTTTTGCGCTCCCTCTCTCTCATGATGTGCTTGTGGAGGGCTCTGGCCATCGCGTTGGACAGTTTGGGTCTCTCCAACAGAGCAGGCATGTTGACGGGGAGTGGCGGCCAGCTAGGGAAGAAATGAGACTTTTGGACATGTAGGCTATACGTAAGGAAGAAGCGATGCAATCCAGAAAGCGAATCCACATAATTGGCTTGCTACGTTGTAACTCTTGAATCACTTTTTGTAAATCATTTTCGATGTATTTAGGTAAATACGAAGATCTATATTTACGAAGTAGTTTGATGAGTGCTCTATTTCATTAACTAGCTAACCAGCATCTCATTGTTAGCAAGCTAGCTAACCGTTAATTACATTCAAGGATACGGCCGAATTGCAACTAATGTTCGTGAGACTGTAACTGATTTACTTCTTATCGTTAACTTAGCATACAACGTTCAACTAACGTGACAGCTAGTTAACAACCTAACCAAATAGTGGTAACTTGTCAGGTTAGGTTAGGTTAAAAAATAAATAAATAAATAAAAAAGAAGCACTTACCAGGGTTCGGTACTTCTAATGGTATGTTTAATTCACTTTTGCAGCCTTAGTCAAAATTTTCCCCCTTTTTTGATACGTTTATTGTCAAACTTTGTATGTGTTCAGAAGTATGAGTACATTCAAAACTATTTTGGCTAGTGAGTTTATTTGCTCACAAGAGGCACAAGTGTCGCACTTCCGGTGACGAGCGTCGGCGCGTGAGTTATTGCTCACGGGCATCAATTTAGACCTCTACATTCTATGATTTAGACCAGTTGTTGCGCTTATCTATTACAAATTACATATATAGCACAAATGAATGTATTACCGCAGTAATGTGGAGAGTAGAATCCATCCTGTGGTCCAAACTGACTGAGGAACTAATAAAATAATTCAGTATGTTATGGGCTATTTGTTTTCTGCAGCTTCTGACCCATGGTTTAGTGATGGTGAATAATCTCATCCACCTGAATGAAATGTTAAGCACCCTCATACACGGCACAAAAAATAAAATAAAATACACACACCTCACCTACCCTTGAATAATGAAAGCAGTTTTTTTTTTAAATATATTATGCTTGCCCCTCACTGTTGGCTACGGTCCAGCAGGTGGCAACAAAGACACTCCTCTTTTGCCCACAAGAGATAATTATCTTTTAAGCAATTGAAACTGATCTCAGAATGTCAGTTCTGTACTATAAAGACCCATTAATGTATTAGAAATATTCTATCATTCGCAGGAGTTCATAAATTAAAATTCATTGACAACCTATTAACTGCAGCATTTGCATGGGTCTTATAGAAGAATAATTGCCTTTCCTTGAACATGATCTAATTTTGATACACAGCATTTTTGCCCATTTTGAGGGAGAATTGAACAGATGGGAGAGCTTTTCAACTGTAAGACTATATCACAGGAAGATAACTAACTCTTTTCATATTGACATGAAGATGAAATAAGTGCCCAGGGTCAACATGAATGAAAACAAACAACAGCTCATAGTGTGCACCAAACTCACTTTTTAAAGTAACAAATTGTGGTTTCCACATAAACTGTACTTGGGTAAAGCTAAAAAATTGAGCATTGGAGGAAGGCATTCTTTAATTATTACGCTCACTATTTTATTTTGTACTTTATTGCTGTGTTTGACCAAAAAGCTAGCAGTGTGTCCTGTTTTGATGTACATGGAGGCTGTGTATGTATAACAGGCTCTTGAGAATACAGCCACTGCTTACACTGGTATATATAACCTCAGAATTCCTATTATATTATGGTTGGTTATTCAAAAAGTGATAAAACTAGGGATTAAATGTGAAAAAGTCACATTCTTAATGAAAAAGTACACAATCAATCAAGTGTTTCAAAACCTTAGTTTAAAAAATCCCTAAACCCATCACACAGCAAGAACACACCAGAATCCAGGGTTTTTGTCAAGTTTATATGATCACAAGCGCAGCTGCATACGGAGCTATGATTAACGAAAACAAAACAAAAAACTAAAATAAAACAACAAAAAACAAAACAAAAAAAAGAAACAAAAAACAAAAGTATAAACTTGCACAAATCTTTACATAAACTTAACTCTTTATATAAGCTTAAGAAATTGACAGCTAAAAATAAGTACAACTATAATTGTATATGGTTGAAAGCAGAACCACAAAGGATTGTTCAGTCTGAATTTTTTTCTATGGTGTTTCATATTTCAAATTATGCAAACTGTACGAAATTACTTTCACTGAAGGTCTCATATCTCACATTCTTGAGAGTTTTATAGTATAACAGACATTAAATTCTCAGGACAGAAGTGATTTTAAGTTTTCATTTTAACCCACAAATGACAGACTAAGTAAACCTAACCTTTTACAGCAACCTTTAACTTAACCCAGCACTAATATTCATTAAATGTTCTGTCATTATCATTAATCTTATAGTAATACAACTAATGTTGCATTTTTAAATCAAAAATAGTCATTTTAAACCTTAGAAGTAACCTTAATGGCAAAAGCATGGTATCAAGGACTGATTTATTTTAAAATGCAGACTGCAGGAACAGTGACAGAAGCATGGGGATGACATAGTGCATTTGTCTTTTCTCTGGAATTCTAGGCTGCCAAACTGAGTCTAGTTTTGAGTGGTTGAAGGGGCAAGGTGGGTAGCTGGGGATAGGGGTGACGGTGTTTAGATTTCCTTCTGGCTCCCACCATAGACGCTCTCGTCACTGTATGCAATGTAGAGGAAGAAGTCCTCCTCATGGTGCTCCTGAAAAACAGTGAGAAAGCTTTATTATCATGAGGCAAGCAGAGACTGGACAAAAATACATGAGGACTGACAGAAGTGAAACAAGAGTACGGTACAACACCTTGTGTGAGAAATGATGTGGTGTTATATTACGATGGGGTAAATTAGCAGGAAGTGACAGTCAACAAGAAGGGAAAAGTACCTGGTATAGCAAGCCCATGGTCGCGGATGTAGGAGGAATGACATTGTTAACAAAGAAGAAAAGGGCATCCTCAGCTCGCAGATGGATTCGTTTCCGAATGAGGAAGTAGAATTGACCCACTTGGTTGAGAAGAGGAGACACAAGAGACTGTGTTACAAAGCTGAAGTTCACATAGTATAGTTCACTGCTGTACTGGCTATGAACAGCCAAGTGAATAAATGTATTAAATACCCAGCTATAGTTTTATCCCAGGAATATGCTGGTCTTCAGAAAAAAGGTCTCTGAAATGCCACTTGGAACTTGTGATACTGTTGTGACACAGTGAGATGTTGCTCATCAAATATGCTGGATAATGTAATGGCCCATGTACATAAGCAGAGTTTCTCACTCGTTTGATATTGAGGCAAAGGACAGTACTTATGTGATTACATAAAAATGACAACGGACAGTAATCTCAAGGCTGATAATATCTCTAGTATCCATTATGGTTAATTTGCTTCTTATTATTATGACCCACAGTAAATCCACATAAAGATGAGCGTATAGTTATGGCACAGATATTGGAAATGCTCCAGCTTTCCACACCTTATTTAACAATGTACTTTAATATATATTTCAGAAGACCATCAGCAGCAGTACAGTCTTCAGTTACAACAGGAAGAAAAAGTCCCCAAGTAAGGCCAGAAGCAAAATGTGCAAGACATGCAGCTACAACTGTGGTAGTTATGTATTTTAAGATTTTGCTCAGCCATTATGAAATGTTCAAATCTAAGCAATTTGGTTTTGAATTTGTAGTATACTCTGTTCAATCAAAACGGTCCATAGATGGCATTTCAAGTGGTTTTGAGCATGAGTATAGCATGTAAGTCACCTGTAAGGTCAGAAGGGACCAGATACTTCTTTTTGTCCAAATCTCCTATCCTGGCTTTGGGGGCTTTCTCCACAATAACCTGAAAAGAAATGGTAAAGAAATTGTAACAATATAAGAATCAGAAGCTTGCATCATTGCAATATCCATACAGCATGCTACGAGAGAAACCTAATTTAACATCTCTCTGGTCCCTTTATTCTAATGAAAGCAGAAGCGAAAAAGTTCTATTTTTGGCCTCTTCTGCTTCATATAGACCATTCCATTGACATAGACCATCTCACTCCAATATCTCTCGATTGGTTTTATTTTATGTTGAGAATGACAAAAGAGAAGAACAACCGACTGTCTTATGTAAAGTTTGAAAAACGCAATATGTTTTTGCACAAAGGTGTAAAATAATTAGACAGAGCCATTACAATTTATTGCTGAAATTTATGTTAAATACCATGTTGTGTTTTGAGTGGACAGTTTACACATCCTTGTAAATTATTTCGCTTATTCCCTGTCCCAAGGATTCTGACTCCTTAACTGACAACATTTTCTTGGTGGCTTTAGACTTTTATTATATTCAGTTGCATCGCCCAAGGCATAAGTCACAATTCAGTTCGACTAGGACGGTGATACAGCTCTCAAAACGGACACCGCGCTAACTCGCCACCTCAGATGTATTGTTCACTTTTAGCAACTCTAGTCTGTATGGGCCAGTTCCGGTGTAGGGTCGTAGGGCATTTCTAGTTGCCATCTAAAACAAATACATTTTAATTCTGCTAAAATTAGAGTCGATATTCAGTAAGTTCATAACCTAAGCAATCAACAATATTATTTGAAATTGATATGACCCTCAAGTATAGGCTGTCCTGTTGACAATGTGTTTTAGACAAAATTGTATTTGATATTACATGGCACGTGAAAACTTTGCGGCAGTATTCGTTCCTTTCACTGACATCTACAGCAGAATATTTAAACCACCTTTTTAATGGATTCAATGCGCACACGTGCCCAAACAACCTACATAAATCAAATAATGAAACAGATTCACTAGAGTAAACAACGTTCATGCAAGAACACGCTTTTTGAATCTAGCTTTTATTGATCAGTATCGTCAGACAGTTTAAAGGTTATGGGGCTGACACTACTACTAGCTAAGCTACCTTGGTTTTGTGTTTGGGTTGATGGGAGGCCGTAACGTTACTCCACTTCGCAAGCTAGTTATGCCAACGTTAGCCAGCAATCTGCAGCTGCTACATTTGGAGTTAATGATGGCCAACTAGTCAGCTAAACATCCGGTTAGTTTACAAGCAGCAATAGACATGCACGTTTGTTATGAAATTGTAAATTTGATGACCAACGACGTAGCTAGATAGCTAGTGCTAGATGGCTGGCTACGTCGGGTCAAAGGGAAATGGTTCTGTCTCGGCAGTTATTGAAGTGCCATTTCACTACTCACGTCTGCGAAAAAATACACGACTCTAGCATGAGAATCACACCTATCAGTGACCAGAGTAACTATTGAGGGAACTAATCACAACCGTCAGTTGACCTTAGCGAGCCAGCTATACTAGCTAGGTGGCGTACGAAGCTAGCTAGCTTCTTGGTTCAGTCAACCCTTTCACGGTGTTTACGCTTACATTAGCTATCTAGAAGGATGGGTTACACTCACTGGCACCCTGTCCGGGTACTTCTTTCTTATCTTTTCGCCTTCTGATCGTCTCTTCTCAAACGGATGCTCTTCTTTGTACTGAAACTTCATTGTGGATTTGTCTGACAGGACTCCGAAACCAGGATCTGTACCTCCGTTCAGGATTCCTTAATATATTGCTTCTCAGCGCTTGCTAAGCTACCTAGTCTAATGTCTCAGTCAGTACCTACGGCTACAGCGTATGCTTTTTTTCTTGCGTTTCACTAGTGCGACTGAGCGGATGGATACAATAACAAGGATAGCATCGTACGTAGCGGAGGTATTCACAAAGAGCGTTTACTCTCGGTATCACGACAGTACGGTATGTGCCTTCTTTTGCGGGCGCAAATGAGATACCAGTGTTACTATGGTATTACCTATTTTTTACAGTCTCTGGGTATTACGTAGGAAAATGACACTAGCAATAGTGCGGAAGTAGATTGCTTTTATTTCTGCACGTCAGGAGACACGAAGCACGTCTAGTAGCTAGTAGCTACAACTATGTTTACGTTGTCACATGATTTTAATGTTTTTTGTTAAAAATAATTACATCTATTACACAAATTCTCACTGGGGTTAAATACGGTTGACAAGCTAAATATTTTAGCTCGTTAGTAATCATATTTGAACTAAATGCAACGTTAGTGCTTTTACACGAACCGCTTTTAAGTGTTGCGTATGATTGACAGCTGACCTTACGTGTAATAAATTAGCATAACTAGCGCTCCTAGGTTGCAACTATGAATATCTGGGATTGGGACTTCCAAATAATTAAAGAAACCAGTGTGAATACGATACCTTAGTTGGCCGAATCAACATCTTAAAAGTAGAACGTTAACGTTAACCTTTTGCAACCGCTAACATTTATGTTTAGCAAATTGGTATTACTTCGATTACAGAATAGATGTTTTTGGCAAAATCTTATGCGTGACCCCACAAGATGACAGTGCGAATGACAAAGCAAATTGCTCAAACACAAATGGGGAGGGAGGGGGACTACTTTGTTTTGACCCACCAGCTTTTGTCTGATTGAGCGAAAGGACAAACAGTCAGTGATGAGGCAGTCGGTTGTATCATGTGATCATGTCCAGCTGAAAAAAGACACACTTCCGGTATTTTGTTTGAGGTTCAACCACTGAAACTGTGGGTTCAACATGTCGAACTCCACACTGAATACACTATTGTAGTGGTTATGAAACGGTTTAGGAATTATTTACCATCTTAATGCGGTTTCATTTCACCTTAGTAAATATAAAATTAATGGCAAGAACACTGACATACTTTATAATTAGTTATATTAAATTGTTTGATAACTCGATGGTTACAAGATGAGTTTTCTCCCCACTGGGAGATTTTACCTTATGTACTTGCTATTTGGGGGTTCAGGTCTGGTGTTTGCTCGTTTTAGGTTTCTTGCCTTGCTACACAGTAAAGTGACTTTGTGACAGTTCTCTGTAAAAAGTGATATACAAATAAAATTGAATTAAGCAGACATTATGTCAACAATCTATGCATGCCATGACAAATAAAAGTCCCATATTTACATTTAATCAAAGCTTTGGGTCCAAAAAGAAAACTAAATTGCCCTAACTGTGGTTCTAGGAAACAAGCATCATTTCAAAAAACTTAAACCCACCCTAAGAAAGTGCTCATCCTAGTTAACCAATGCTCACATGAAACAACTGTAATCGTCAACCAATGGTCCTGTATAGCAGATACCACAACTGGCTTAAGAGAAAATGATGACAATGAAAAACCTACAATAGAGATTTTAAAACTCGGAAATGCAACATAATGGTGAGGGAAGCAATTCTGTCCCCAAAATAGTCAATTAACATCCTGAATAAAGCACGGCTGTTCTACAGCAATGCATGGTACATAACCTAAATTTTTCTGTAAAATAAGAAGCTCTATAAGGTAATGCTTTAATAATGTAGCTAGGTTGTGCAAGCAAACCTCAATTAGAGCATCTGGCAAGCAAGCAAGAGCATACACTTTAAATACTGCATATTGTATTCTATTATTAACATCCCCCTATATACTGTTCAGAATGGTACAAATATCTATGGCATTCATTCAGTAATGAAGTACACAATGATGACCAGCAGGAAAGCTTAAAGACAATTCAATGTAGTACCTACTTCCAAATGAAAACTAGACAACCTGATTAAAAAGTATTTCCAGGGAAGAGATCTTGATACTGACAAGTGTTTTATTAGTAACACGCACAGACCTGGGGACTGAGCCAAAAGAGAAGCTGCCTGGAGCTACTCAAACTGTTCTACTGGCAATTACGAGACGAGATGGGCTGGGAGGGGGGAGGGTCCTGTTGAGGAAGGATGCAAAAACAAACAAAAAAAATGGCAAATTGGCTTCAAGCAAAAATGAACAGAAATGAGTTCAAGATAAATAAAATACAAGTTGTAGAAACAGATTTATAATTCAACTGTAAAATAACAACCCTCCAGGTAAGGAGTCAAGTGGTTGGAAATGTACATCAGTGTTCAATCCCAATGGCAGGAAGTGAGGTGTGCAATTTCCCTACAGTTTTAATTTAATCTTGAGCTTAAGTTTTGTTTTTAATCTTCAGTATCGTCCTGCTGATTCTGAGGAAGGCTCAAAAATTTACAATGAAAGGATTATAGGAATAACAATATCGTACTTATCTTTTACATATCAATAATTGAGATGGCTTTGAATTCATCCTACAATTTCAATTTACGTACCCCACACCTCACTTTCCTCAACAAAGCCCCCCATTGCCAACCCCAATCACCCTGCTTGGAATGGGAAATTGCCTGCACTTCATTCCCCTTCCAACAAATATTTTTGATCCAGCTTTCCATGTCCAGTTTCTCTTTGCTATATCCCGTGATATGTAGTCCATCAACATGAAAATTTAGCTGAGCAGCAAGATATCGAGCAAAAGAGTCTAACAGGCCTGTGTATCAAGTGATTTGTGGGACGGAAAAAGATCACAAGGGGTTCATGGCTCCTGGAGAGAGAAAAAGAGGGAGAGGCCGGCTTCATTGTCTCTCTGTCCTTTCTTCTGTTCGGCTTTGTCAAAGAGTTAAAAAGACTTCCCGCAAAAAAAGATGAAAGCAAGCATACTAGCATACTTCCACACACACATACACAAACATACTCCACACATGCACGCTCAACTTCAGGAATTGTAAGGCAGAGACTCGACTTTGAAGAAAGCTGGCTTCCCCACTTGTTTCCAGTTTCCCCAGTCCCCCTCATTTCTCCTCTGGTCATCCTCTTCTCCCCACCCCCCTCTCCATCTCTTCACTTGACTCTGTTGAAGGGATCATGGAGAGAGAAAGGGCCAACGGTATGGGTGGGTGGGTGGGGTAGCAGCTGGTAGGGAAGGGTTTTTAAAAAGAAGAGACCAGAGCTTGAAAAAGACCCAGCAGCCAATCACCAGAGCCGATGCTGGTGGAGGTTTCGACTGAGGACAGACCTGACATCAGCAGTGAACCTGAGAATTTTAAAGTAGAGAGAGATCAATGTCACTAATTACATATATGATGAGGACACAAAAGTAGAAATAAATTATTACAGTTGTATTGCTTATAATCACCTTAGTGCATCCAGCATGGGCAGCAAGTTAAGAAGCGACGTGTCGCTAGGGTCGCTGAACCACGACTTTATTGGTATTGCATTATCTGTAAGGCAAGCACACTCCATGACGGACAGAAAAGCAATCTTCCATCCTGAGTACACTAGACTGATTAGACCTGTGAAATAACATCAAAGGGATGATTCACTAAATTAGGATAAGTTATGCTCCTGAGTGAAGTCAAAATGTGATGATTCCCCGCATTCTAGACCAACAGAACCACAAAACATGTATGGCTATATGACCAACCTCTTTACCTCCCTCTCTAAATGGGGCTAAATCCTGTTCCCTACTCCGTAGTGCACTGCTAGTCAATGAATATCATCTATGAATCTGATTTTTATCATATTAAACACATGTACAAGTACATTGACTGTACAATGTGGAGGGGAAAAGCCTCTTTCCAGCATGCAGAAACATATGGAGGCCACTCAAACAGCTTTTCATGCAAAGCCACACCCTTCAACCAAACCTGTCAGAAAAAATCCATAAAACGACATCAAAGTTCATATAGGGAGGGGAAAAAGGCAAGTTCCTCATCCAATTGACTTCCCTTTAGTTATTTTAAGTGCAATGTTGCTGCTGCCACCAAGTGGGGAAAAGTTTTAACTAACATTATTACTTTTATAAGTTTTAAAACAGCACTGCCTCAAATTGTAGGCCCTAAAAAAATTTTGTTTGCCCTAAATTCTGGTTCCCTGCCCATGTTGTCCTATTTCTCAGAGAATTCCCCCAGTACTGCTATTAATGCTATTAACTGTTAATGTTCAGTCATAATATGTCATAACATTCTTATGCTGTAAACTAGACAAATTAGCTAGATATTAGCTTAGCTATATTAGTCTGAGCAAATAGCACATTTCAAAATATGAATGTGGTGAGGCCTACAAGGCCCTGTCAGCTTGGCAGATTAAAAAAAATAAAAAGCAAATATACTTTCTGCAGCATAAACTACCTAGAAAAGCAAGCAGTGGCCTTTATAGCAAATGATTGCAAGCAGAAATAGCAAGCAAATAAGTACTAGTGGAACACTAAAAACAGTGAATAAAATGTCATTATCGATACAGAATGTATTTTTACAGACATACAGTAAGCTATCCTATATTTTTGTGATTTAATACATTTTAAATACATTATTAACTTGCTGTAAATTAAGAGCTCACAGGCCATGATTGTATGAGAATAAGCAAGTCGATGAGCGACTAATTTGCGTGTAGTGACACTGAGGTACAGCAGAGAAGATAACTCACCTGGATGACTGCGGTACGCTCCAGGCGAGTTGTCCAGAATGACTATACTGGAGAGATCGTTGTGCACCACAGAAAGGTCTTTAATATAACTACCCAGGTCCAGTGTACAATGCTGCAGAGGGAAAAAGGGACAGAGGGAGAGTTAAGAAGACACATGGAAATAAAGGCCAGTAGTTCCACCATGAAATCATCAGTGCCCACTGAACTTGTACACGGGATCATAATTTTTGGCAGCTTCATAAAGAAAACGGAAAA
Source organism: Anguilla anguilla (assembly GCF_013347855.1). Classification (NCBI taxonomy): domain Eukaryota; kingdom Metazoa; phylum Chordata; class Actinopteri; order Anguilliformes; family Anguillidae; genus Anguilla; species Anguilla anguilla. The sequence goes on along the minus strand of NC_049203.1, from coordinate 57,160,897 downwards.
AAGGTAAATCGCACAACCCACATGCTCTCAAGGGGGAAAACCTTTTTTTCCCACTTTAGCAAGGCAGCTTGGACAGAATCCATTTTGTGGGAATTTACATTTCCTTTTAGGGGTTTAATGTCAGTCAGAAAATAAAACAGTTACCTTATATTTATCTTTAAAACTAACACGGAAACATTCAAACAAGGGAAACAATCTAATGGTCACAGTCTAAAGAAGCAGACACTAGCGAAGACACTGTAATGGAGTACCTGTCTGTAGTATCTACGTTTCAGGATGCCCCTGTTGTTATCCAGCTTGTCAGCCACAGCAGACCCATAGATCTCCATACTGGCAGTGAACACTACAAGCTCATACCACTGACTGACCTGCGAGAGAGGGTCACACAAAACTCAATTAGAAGAGTCACAAATACAGTACAGGTGACAAATGACTCAGCTGAAACTACAATAGGCATACTAACACAAAAAGCAGCTACAGACAATGTATGACTCAATGAGTCATAGATTTTACTCACCACTTCTAAGAAGAAGTCGACATGCGGTCTCTTATGTACAAAAAACCTGACCGGATGTTTGTCTATTACCACCTTAAGAGAAAGAACGAAAGAAAGTGAGACATCTAAACATGGCGTGATACCTCCGCGCCACAGTATTAGATGAGTTCCTGTGTGCATGTTTGCCTGTGCAACTACTGCTCCCTTAATACAGAGTATCCCACAAGCATGTGAAATGTTTCTCCACATCAAGCCAGGGATATGAGTCACTTTTACCATGCTAATCGGTTGTCCCTGGAATAAGGTTTATATCGAGGAGGCCATTTTGACAGGTTTGTCTATGATCTACAAATTGTTATTATTTATTATCATTATTATTATTATCATTATTATTATTATCAGTCTGTGCATGTATGAGACTGGTCGATGCCCACCTTGAGGATGAAGTCGGGCGGAGTGCCGGGCCGCACTGTGGGCCGCAGCACCCCATCGTGATGGGAGTGGATTAGCGTCTCATCCAGATCCAGAACCAGAATCTTTCTCTTTACAGCATCTAAGGAGTAAAAACCACAGCCCTGTCAAAAGCACAGACCACCCTCTGCACCCCCAACACATCACTGCAGCAACCAACCCTCATTTACCATTACAGACCCACCCAGCAGCATAGCTCCACCTTCGACATCCGACAGGACATACCCATATGTATACAGTATACATGGACATACCCACAGTATACTACACAATGCCACATAAACCCTACAGTAGAGAAGATGTAGCCTGAAACTCATTGTGTATCTGGTAATATGTGTAGTTTTTATGAGACAGTACTCCATGATTTCCAATGGCATAATCCACCCCATTGAGATAACACTGTGATGTTATAATTCACCAACAGTGGATTGTATAGCAGCTGGATGGAGCTTCTATTGAAAGTATTTATTCTAGGTTTTTGGCACAGACACTACATTTACTCAGTGTGTTGACAATCTCTATAGTGCCTAACTTCATCTTCTCCCTTTCTTTTTCCCTGGGGCTCCTGCACATCCCACGCCCTGAGTTCACGGACCGCTCCAGCCTGTTTCCTTGCCCTGAGTTCACAGGATCGCTCCAGCCCTGTCCCTTGCTCTGTGGTCACGGACTGCTGCAGCCCTGTTTCTCCCCTGCTTCATGCCCATGCCTTGATACAGCCTGGAGCTCCACTTGTATCACCCTGCCCCTCTAAACTTCACTATACTGAACTATACAATTTGGACTTCTACTACTCCAGTTAGTTTATTACCTCAGTTTTAACTTGCTCAACCCATTTTATTTGCTGTGAGTGATCCCTTATTATATTTCTGATGCATGTGTTTGCTATTTGGGGGTTCAGGCCTGGTTTTTTCTCAGTTCTTGCTGTTTTTGCTCTTTTCTGTCACTCTGTAAAGCATCTTTGTGAGTTTCCAAGCAAAGGCGTGATACAAATAAAATTGTAGTGTATCAAACTCTTGATTCATCAATGCAGAAACTGAGGTAGAAAACTAGATACCAAGCAGTACAAAATCTCAATTAGCCTACTGGATGTGCAGACTGGTTTTGAGGAACAGGCAATGTAAAATTCAGTAAGGTGGTTCTGACAGCAGAAGGTACTTACTAAGTCTGTTTCTGGATACTGGTGAGAGGGGTAAAATGTCATAACGCACTGTCTGGTACTGGATTATCTGTAAAAGACAAAAAACAAATCAGGATGTTCCAAAATACTAATCCAAAGTAACATATTTTGTTAACAGAGACTCAGCATGTGGAAAGGACGACACAACTCACACAAATCAAACAGTGCCATCTTGGAACTTCACATAGGTAGGTAGAAGTGAGAAAAATTACCAAACAAGACAGAAATTAAGTTCAAGAACTTAATGACAGACATGTCCATATAAATACTTGAGGCATTTGTACAATTACTTGGTGCTGATTCTCGAAAGTGCACAGGACGAACTGGTAAGAAATATAACTCTCCAAATTATATTCAAAATATATTCTCCACTGTCTCACCTTGATTGACAGTTACTTAATGAATTTACTTCCTAACATAATGAAAAGTCAATTTTATTTCTCCTGAATTTGGAATGTCCAACAGTATCTCTGGGGTTGTCACTGCAATATTCTCCATCAATTCAAGAGAGTGCACACCAGCTCACTTGCTACACACTGCCAGCCACTGCTTCCTCCTACCAGCTGAGCGGCCACAGCTACAAAGGTGTAGGACTGTGCGAATGCTGTAGGTGGTATAGGATATCGTAGGTGGAAGAGGGTAGGGGAAGACCTGCTGGCAGAAATCCTCCCTTCCTGGCAAATATGATGGTCAATAACATCTTGGCCAGTGGGACACACAGCCGGCAGTGCGATTCAATCCCAGACTGTGGGACACATCACTGACCTGAGCACAAGCGCCTCAGTGGGATGTGCCACTCAATAGACAGCTGCTCTTGTTTTTAACCTGAAGCATAAGCTTTTTAGCTCCCCCGCCCCCCACCCCCCATACACGCAAACACACACACACATACACACAACATCACCACCATATGCCATTTTATGAAAGAAATACCTAGAACCCACACCTTGAGTAGTTGCAGTGACACCAATAGGAAATATTGGCAAGCCTAGACTAGGAATAGCACAGTAATCCTCCAACCCCTTCCTCCCTGAGCTAGAACGTACACACGGCAGTGGACAAACTTCCGGTTCTCACCCCACCATCCCACTCCCTTCTGGGCTATTTTTATCCTCCCCCCAGCTGTCTAGGAGTGTCAATGAGACAGGGGCTGGGGGTGTGAATGAGTGGCCAGGGAGACTGACAGGGTGACTTTGAGCAAAATGTGTGTCCTTAACACTACCCCCACTGGCACCCTCGCCTTCATATACATATACTTGGCCAACAGGCGCAAGAGACATGAGATCAGTTGTGGGTAACTACAGTGCACGAAAACTTGTAGTGTCCTTTGAATTTAACATTTCTAAAAGAGCTCTTCTGCAATGAAGAGAAAAGCAACATGCTAGTTATAAGAAATATTTTAGCTTCCTCATCTCCTTTCCTTGACTTTCTACTACTAACCATTATGCAACAAGCCATAGGTCAGCTTTAAGGCCATTAAGACTACAATTAATAGCATTACACAGAAGCACATAATTAAAACAACTTTTAGGTCACAATGGCTTATTTGTTTTAAATTTTAAAAACCCAGCAGGTGCTCCTTTTGCATCAGCATCAAATTATCTAGTGCCCCATAACCAATTTCACCAATCTGTAAACCTGGGCAGTTCAATTTCAACATGCCCTATCTGTACTTTAGGGCCCACTTACAGAAATCAACAGGCCATAAAGCCTACCTACAGGTTTAAAAAAATTCCACTGTGGGTTAGCTGTCACTTCCTTTTCTGTATAACACACACCTACCAAGAACTTCAACTAGCAAGAACAGAATGTTCTTCATACAACAGTGCACTGAGTCTAATTATAATGTGCTCTAGATAAGAGTGGTGACCAAATAATAACGGAAATGGCGCTTTCACTTAAATTAGCTCCAGGGAATGTCACAGGCCTTACACAATTGCGAACAAAAGTTACCAATTATTTCATTTAGCCTACAATCTCAATCTGAAATACTCAGAAAAGAAAAATTAAATAAAAGTGTGAAGTTAGAAATAGTAAAAAGGTAATAGTTGGTGTTTGTGGAAGTTTTTTATTGCAATTGTAATCAGGGCAATTGAGGAATTTGCTCATTCATGTTAAGTATAAAGTAAGAAAAACTCAGCATGCAATCTCCATAATTGTAAGCATGCTGACTGGGAAAATGCTGTATGTGTTCATACAATTCTATTCTGAGAGTTCAGTTCAGTTGTGGGACTACATCAACAAAAAAAATAGCTGAATGGCATTTATAAACAATAATAGAACATAACATTTTCTGATTACACAGGCCAAGTTTAATGCTTTGAACTTTACAATGAACATATTTCACAATCACCCACAGAGCTGGGACTTCTAAAATAGCCATCCCATCCATGAGATACAGTTCAGTGTTTAACCACATGCCTACCCAAATGTAACCTCAACATCAGAGGTGCAGGTGATTTTTCGTTTGGCAAATCAGTGTAGAGTTTGCCTTGTATGTTTAATGATCCTAGCGATTCTTTTCTTTTCCAGGGGCATTTTTCACAAGGTTAGTGCAACTGAGTCAATGCTGTTGGCAGCTGGGTTACACAACACTGTCCAGTCAACACTGGAACCAGGCCAAGTGTGCGTACACAAGAATTTTTGTGCAAGTATAGTATACGTATGGAAGTGAACAGGGCAGTCTTTGTGTCCCATAATCCCCAATACATTGCCTTACCTCCACTCCCTCCCTCTCTTTCGTTTCTAGAGTGAAAGCGAAATCCCAACGCAGCATAGATCTGTAGCTAATGTATCACACTTTCTTCACTTCCCATCCCTGCTACCCAAGACACAACCCGACTGGGACATTAACACAAAGAACTGCTAATAAATGCACAGTCGACTGAATCGACATATCATAGGCATGCAACACTTCAGCACGCATGCCCTTTTGGATGTGTTCATTACAAATGTTATCCTTTCAACGCACTGCAAGTCTGTTTGTGCTTGGTTCTATTTCAGTTGGCACAACAGTAACCATGACAAGTGAGTTTACAGCTACTTCGTAACGTTAAACTGTCGAGATACCAACAAGTGAACGTTAATGAGCTAACTTGGTAAACTACTTGACAAAAGTTAGCTAGCCATCAAACAAAGCACAAAAGACATGTCTCACAACTTGCAAAACTGAAATCTGCCAACGCTAGCTAGCTAATGTTACAATTTAACTTGCTCACCGTGCGAAGGTGCTTCCTGAGTATGTACAAAATGAAGCCCCATATTCTGGATGTCACTCCGAGGAAAGTGCGGATCCCAAGTAGACACTGCCGGGTCTTCAGCATGTCGACAACCACGCAGCAACCCACGCAGGAATCGGGGGAAGAGGAGGCAACAAGCTCTAGCCCTCCCAACAAATTGTTTTGTCAAACCAGCTATTCAGAGTGGGACTGAACCTGCACCGCAAATCCACCTCCAGAGCCTTTCCGAAACCTTGAAACGTTGCTAATGTTTCTAGTTGCTAACTGTACCGAACGCGTCAAAATCAGCAATTGAGACGGAACAAACGCGTGGACCCCTTTCAGCTATTGCTCAAAAGTTACGACTAATTCAATAAAATTTATAAAATGTAGTTCAAACGAACAGGACGAATAAGACTATCGTTTGATAGCAAACAAGCTCGCGATTACTGGTTACCTAAGCAAAGCAGCTAGCTAGCAGCTAGCTAGCTAGTGCTAGCTACCTAACAAGCAGATTGTCTGGCGAGCTAGCAAGTGGTTTGGTTTTCCGTATTACGGAGGGAAAAAATCGACCAAACTTCTGAACTCCTCTAGTTATACTGCATTTACCCTTCCCGTCTTTAAAAGAATGCATAAATACGACAAGACACCGTAAAAGTCAAACCAGCAGCCATCTAAACCGCTTCTAGTTCACAGCAAATCCGGAACCGAACTGTGAGCCGCCATCGCCGCCTTTCCGTCACTTCCGTCGGCAGAAAACTCTTTTCAACTTGAGGTTGCGCGCTGCACGTTCCCGAGACGGACTTCAAAAACAAACGTGGTCGGAGACACAGATGTAAGACTTTACACATGGGGAACAGGTATGCGGCACTAGGGACATTTCATACTTTCATATTCATACTTCATTACACTACTAAGCAATGTTTACACACACACGGACCATTTCATATATAGTGAGCTCCATAATGGGACAATTACTTTTTTTGCTCTGTACTATAAAATTTTGTATTTGTAATCAAGCAGTTTATATGTGGTTAAAGTGTAGATTATCCCTTTTATTAAAGGGTATTTTAAAAATACATTTTGGTTTCACCATGTAGAAATTAAAGCAGTATTTATGCATAGTCCCCCCATTTCAGGGCACCATATGTTTGGGACAGATGCCTTCACTGGTGTTTCTGATTAGTCAGGTGTGTCCTTGGTTCAGGTAGAGAGCTTTAGGTATCTAGTCTTGAATCTAGGCTTTTGGAGTCTGTTACTTGTGCTTGTCAACATGAGGACCAGAATTGTATCAGTGAAAGTCAACAAAGACATTATGAGGCTGAGAAATAAATAAAAAAGACTGAGACATATGCCAAACCTTGGGCTTATCAAAATCAATGTTTGGAACATCATTAAGAAGAAAGAGTACTGGTGAGCTCAGTAATCACCGAAGGCCAAGGAAGACCACTACAGTTGATGACTGAATAATTCAAACAATTATAAGAAACCCCCCCCCCCCCCCCCCGCAGAGGCTACACTGCAAGAAGCAAACCACAAGTTAGCCACAAAAACAGGATGGCCTGGTTACAATTTACTAAAAAGTACCTAAAAGAGCCTGCAGAGTTCTGGAAAAGGGTTTAAAATGTTTAAAATTGCTTACTAAATGTGGTCTGATCGTCATCTATGTCACAATAATAGACACACACTAATAACAAACAAATAATTGTACTTCTTGTCAATACTGAAAGCATCATTTAAACATTCACAGTCTAGGTTGGAAAAAGTATGGAACCTCTAGGTTAATGACTTCTCCAAAAGCAATTTGCAGTCAGGTGTTCCAATCAATGAGATGAGATTGGAGATGTGGGTTGGAGGTGACCTGCCCTATAAAAAAGACACACAAAGGTTGGTTACTGATAGAGTCTGCTCTTCTCAAGAAACATCTGCTCATGTGAACCATGCCCTGATCAAAACAATTTGCAGAAAAGCTTAGAATAGCTGTAGAGATGCATAAAGCTGAAAAAGGCTACAAAATATTTCTAAAGGCCTGGGTGTTCATCAATCCACAATAAGACAGACAAGTTGGCAACAAATGGAGGAAATTTTGTACTGTTGCTACTCTCCCTAGAAGTGGGCATCCAGATCATGGCAAGAGCGCAGCGTGAAATGTTGAAGGAGGTCAAAAAGAACTCTAAGGTAACAGCAAAGGACTTACAGAACTCTTTTGAACTTGCTAAAGTCTCTGTTCATGGTATTCATGGGAAGGACACCACGGAGGAGAACACTCCTCTCAAAAAAACATTGCTGTACGTCTCAAGTTTGCAAAATACCTCCTAGATGTTCCACAACACTTCGGGGACAACGTTCTATGAATGGATCCAACAAAAGTTCAACTTTTTTGCAGAAATGCAGAACGCTATGTTTGGAGGGGAAAAGCACTGCTCAACAACACAAAAACCTCATTCCAACTATGAATGGCATGGTGGAGAGAGCATCATGGTTTGGGGCTGCTTTGCTGCCTCAGGGCCTGAACAGCAATCATTGCGGGAACACGGATATCATAATTTTACAAGAGAAGGGTTCACAAACTTTTTCTTGCAATTGTGTGTGTGTACGCAAATAATTTAATCATAACGTATATAGAAGAGATCTGTGTATTTCATCCCAGTACAAGTCCCTGACTGGAGAATCATCCATGTAACAATTTGGAATAAACTAGGGTATGTACTGTGTGGAAGCAGTGATTAAATCATTGCTATGTTTAAACAAATAGCTTCAGTTTTATTAGAATTATTATTGGAATAAAAAATGATTGATCCATATCACTGCTCCTCTGAATTCCATCAAAGTGAGATGTACACCAGCTAAAATAATTAAAGACATTCTCTCAGTAGGTGAAGGGATTTTGCTAAATGTTGTCCAATTATGGTCAATTATGTATTGGTCACATGACTCCCAGAAAGTGAGTACTGCCACTGTCAAAACCATTCCATTTGATCCAGCAAATTTAATTCTAATTCCATGTAGGCATACATTAAATTATACCTATACAGAAAAACTATACTGGAATATCCTGGACAATGTAAACAGACAGCCCTACTTAATGACATTTTTTTTGTTCAATGCTTATTGTATCTAATAAAAACCTTGTAAAATATCACATAGCTGCCATCTGTTTAATATTGCTGCTGGAAGGTGTGGTTAATGGCAATCATCTGTGACGGGGTTTTCCCAATATCTTTGCTGTTAATGACATAATTATGACACATTCATGTTCTCTTAACCACCACTTCTTGTCTACATTTGGGACAATGAACAACATCAAAAACAAACCAGATTGCAACGTGTAGCTTATTGAAGGAACACTGCAAATAGACAAACACTTGCCCTCTTCTGGTGAATAAAGGCATTTTATTATCATTCCATGCCAGTACATATCCATGCATATCCATATTTATTCTCTTTCCTTTTCTTTCTCATGTATTTTCACATGAAAAAAGCATTTCAAATGAAGTACATATGCAATATGCTTTTTACAACTACTAAGATAAAAATATTTTAAAAACATTGGCATCATTCCATACAAACATGAAATAGGATAGCAATGAAATGTAGATATTCTTACAAAAATCATCTAACAGATCCACTATAATATTTGTATAAAATAAAAATTTGTGCAGTGTGGATCATAACACCACAGACTGGTGAACTAGCAAAATTCCTTCTGAGATTTCCACTCATGTTAAGCCAACCACGATATGTGAAGTACTATTTTGTATACGATATCCTTGTACCATGTTGAAAACTAACTCTGCCTGTCTGGCAAGAATAGTGTTCTCCCCAAATTAAGTTGAGTCATACACTTTGCAAGTATCCTTTCTTAGACATCCAGATCATCATCGGGGTCCTCCTGGTCAAAATCATCATTTGCGTCAGGTTCATAGAGGATCCGCCCAGCACCACGGCGAGGTTGAAGGAGAGCTGACTTCCTGTGAGAAAACAGGAAGCTTTAGCTGCACATAAAAGGACAGTAAGGCCTCATGGTAGTCACTGTTACTACTCCCTATATATATATATATATATATATATATATATATATATATATAATGTGCACAATACCACTATAATGCAGCACAGTGAGTTTATATTTGAGCTACGTCCATGACCACAGGCTAATCATTACTGCACTGTCTAATTGCACGCAGCATCTACCTCCTGATCAAATGACATTCACGATGACCATTCAAGCCCTGAGGACTTTGTGGACCTGACTAAACTCAGCATTGCTACACAGATGTGTACAAAGCAGAGAGGAAATAATAATCAATGGTGACAAATCTTCTGTAAAGATAAATACAACAATAATCCAACAACATTTTACCAACAAGTAAAACAGTGAACACAAAACCATTGAACCAATGTAAGACAAAGGGCTTGACCTCACCGTATTCAGAATGAATAAACTGGACCTTTAACCACATTTTACGGGAAAAGGAAATATGCATTACAAGTAGGGCTTAGTAAATCAATGGTTTATTGTGCATCATTACGACATGGCCAATGTTTCAATCCAATGTTTTGATTCAGGACTTGGCCTTCATGAGGTGGTGAGGAACAGACTGTTAAAGTCTATAATTTCCTTTTGCATTAATTTTTTGCCTCATTTTCACCTAATTATAATACACCTGCATAATCTATTGGATGTGTATGTCTTGTCTTTTGAAAGCACATTTTACGGCCATCTCATCCTGTCATTTTAATGTCCAAGCACTAGATTTTGAGACCATGAAAATCTTCCTGTGTGTTCCTATTGATGTCTGTTTTAATGTTATAGATCTTACAATAGCATTACATGCATTACAGCGTTACATTTCAGGTAGGCCAGAGGTGACCGAAATATTTCTTACTTCTCTTGACTGAAGACAAAAGGTAGAGACAGTTTCTCCTTAGCCTCCCTCTCAACTTCTGACAAACGGAGGTTAAAGGTCAAGTTTGCAGCAGGATCTGTCTGGAGTAACAAATCAAAAAGAAAAAAAGAAAAACTTAATCATGCTCATTATCTCCTTTTATCAAACACCCTGTTTCAGCACAGATTATAATCATTTTTGGGGGTTGCATCCAAGGGCACATTGCATTTTTATGTAGTTCTACAAGGACATAACCATATGAACACTTCAAATGTCTCTTTACACTTTGGTGTTTTATTTATTACTTCTTAATTTTGGAATTAACTTAAACTGTGAAATAAGAACACCCCCTTTGAATTTGCTCAATTTTTTCAGTCGGAATTTTTATCATGTTACACAGTGACATAGGCTAACTGCTTAAATTATCTTGTATCCTATTAAAGTCAGATCCCCAAAGGTTAGGAATTCTTGAATTTGAAGAGGTGGTCTTGACACATACACCAATACCTTGATCACTGCAGAGTCAAAACTGATTGCACTATGATCATTTCATCTCAGTGGCTCCATTACCTCAGAGCTGCTGATTCTCTCAGGATTATTGCACTGATTTCCATTATGTAGGCTAAGTAACAAACAGTGCCAAAAACATCATTCACAACATCTAAAAACTCCTCTTTCCCTGTCCTCCCAGTTAACCGAGGGGTAAATGCAGTCACCTGTCATTGTCTTCCCACAGATCATGGCATTTACACTGCTGCCTGAAGTTGGTGGTCAGTAGCATACTCTTATTTTTGAAGTAGTGTGTTCAGAATTTGATTGCAACCTGTTTTAAGGGACAACTTCTAATCAATTAAAGGTGGTACTTGCATGGTTTTCATGTGTACCAGTAACTTGTCAATGTGTTTGTGGGTGCTATAGTATTCTTTCAAACAGTACTGTTTGTGCTTGTGTATTTCTGGGTGTTCTTACCTCATATTGTTCTGGTTCTTCCTGCATGTCAACAGAACGGCTGGACTGTGCTTCTATACTGACTGTAAGGTCCTCTGAAACGCTGAAGTACTCCTCCTGATAACATAAGACATGATCAAAATTCATAGTATCCAGTAGTAAAGTTGATACACAAGACCTTTACATTTTATTGTACAATTTGACCAACCAGTTGTCATTATCAAATGCATTCATTCAATCATTTCATTTTCAAACTCGATCCTCTGGGGCCCGTGTATGCTGGTTTTTGTTCCAACCGCAATTGCAATCAGTAAATAATGAGTACCCTATTCACACTGTGCTATATTGCATTACAAAGAGAGAATTTTTTTTTAAATTAAGACCAAAATAAGACTGAGGTGAATCAATAAGCTCCTAATTGCTTTGCAAATGATAATGAGCCAAATCTACTTCCTGTTAAGTTATCATTTATAAAGCAATTAGGAGTTCACTTCAGTCTTCAATTTGTTCAGATAAAATTTATTTTCAACATTGTGTTGACACAATGCAGGTTTGACTCACTATCATTTTTTTGTGTCTTAGTTTGAATTCTTAAGTTACTATATGGTTAGTTTTAGCAGCCATGTATCCACAATTTCACCAATTAAGAGCCTATTTATTCACCTCAGTCTAATTTCATCAATTTTTTTACCCCTCTTTAACGCAACACAGCACAACGTAACATTTTTTATTCTATACATATTCTGTATATATATATTTACATACAACATTCTTTTTATTCTATAGGGTTTCACAATAAGAAAGGGGTCAAACAATGTACAGGATGTGAAATAATTATCCATTGATGGTATTTATTACACCATTTTCAACTTAATGTATAAACATGAACTCTCTTTATCTATGTGTATCAAGCTTTAGTAGTATGTATGTGAACTACACAGCACACATGATTGTCCTGTGTTCATTCATCAGTAAGCAATAGTTTTCAGATAAAGTATGTATAAGACCTCTAACAATCCGTACCTCTCGAGTAACTCTGCCTGATTTTGTGCGCCTTGTTGTTTTGGCAACAGTATGCTGTCCACTCATCCCAGGAGTCACCAAGATAACTGCAGTAGCTAGGTGGCACAAGCTACCCACAATGCCTTGTTGGTGCATGTCAGAGTGCAGTAATGCCAGAATACTTCTCAAAGCTCCCCCTGGTGGACACAGGAAAAATGTATTTAGCGGCACTATAGACTGGGAATGCAGAAACTAATGCCAGGAAACTTTTGATACATCTCTGCTTCTCATTTTCAATAAGAAAGAAACTTTCTTTCATTAAATTGAAGAAAACAATGATTAAAAAAATAAGGAAAGAAAAGGTTTGGGGGCTGCAATTTCATAATGAATGGTGGGACCTGCCGTTGTATTTAATTTTTGTACTTTTTAGCTGATCCTCTGATTACTTAAAAAAAAAGGATTTCCAAACTTGTAAAATGTTTTAACAGTTATGATTTTAAATTAGATTAAGAAAATTATGTATCTCATTAGAAATTAATGGCTTCCAGTACAGAGATTCATCCAAGAAATTCTTGTTACCAAGTCTGTTTATAGACTTTCCAAGCATATTATGAAGTTTTTTCGTAGTTTCCTAAAATTCAGTTATATGGAATTGCAGCAAACCTCTCCTCAGCTCCTGCAGTCGTTGGCAAACAACGGCAGGGGAATGATGTCTCAAAATCCAAGATAAGGAATCAATGACAAGTATCACTTCCTTCAGCTCTTCAGACTGTCTGAGGCATGTGTTGATCTCCTGAGGGATGAATTGGTTGACTGTGAATGGTGGACATTCAGTCCAGCCCAAGGGGTCCGTGTATCCATCATGAAAGCAAAGTCTATTTGGGGAAAAACAAAGGAATATTAATACTTTACAATGCTACCCAGTCCACAACATTACACATCCTGCAGTTTCTATGTTAATTCAAACTGACTGCATTGCAACTCTAGTAGTCAATGTTTAGATTTTATGGAAATGCCAATATTTTTTACACAAGCAGACAAACGAAAGCTTTAAAGACTGTTAAAAAATAATTGCACTTATGGGTAGTTCAATCTTACACAACAATTGTTTTAATTTAATGTACAGCAGATGCTCAGTCAGGCGCACAGCCCAGAGCATCTTAGGCTATTTAAAACTTTAAAAAAACCAGCCCACATAGCCTCAGGTATAAGTGCAATAAGGTGGAGCGTGTGAGGGAAATTCCAAGGACCCTGACATATCGAACATGTGATTTCCTAGGGTGGTGGGGCCCAATGTGGGATGTTTTCATGAGGCCTAAAATCCCTGGTGGCATCCCTGTCCTCGTGACAGGTATAGGTATAATTTTGTTTCAGCAACTATTTATCATATTAGCAGCACCACAGAAGTAGTGAGTCTTCTTGATTCGAACTTGAATTAAGACAATGCTTGAAACATTCTAGATAATTCTTCAAAGTTATACTTAAATGACAAAACTGACAGGTCTAGAAAAACAATACGTCTGTGCAGATATTCTAGAGAATGTTGAGAAGCATGAAATTCCGAAGTGTCAATGAAATGCGCCGATAACGTTACACCTTTATACAGCTAATCTTACTTTTGTGTGCATCTGCTGTCCAATCCAGCACGAAACTCGTTCTCGCAAACATCGAACCCCAGCACATGAACGACTTCTTCCCTGAAACACACACCAGGACACCCATTCTTGCACTTTCTTGGGATCATAGCGGGCTAGCCAAATGTAAAATGGCATTTATTGTTATGCAAAGGCATGAACGCATTTCGTTACTCACCGTTTTAGTGCAGCATTAACAAAGCCCTTCAGAAGCTGTCGCCCATTGCAATCCGCCGTATCTAAATGATATTAAAAACCTAACATTAGCTTGTTTTCTCGACAAACAAAAACACATTCAGTAATAAGTACCATTTCACAATCTGACTGGCCATTTAACATAAACTGAAACACATTGTATATCGTTTACAACACTACTGTATGCACATAACTAGGACAACAGTCTTGCTAGTATTGTCATTTTAATTATCGCTTCTCATGAGCTCTAGCTAGCTATCGCTTGCTACCAGTTCAACAGTCGATACTCCTTTAATAGGTTTTATCTTGAAAATGTTATTTAGTTCTGCATGTATCCATGTCATTTTGCCTTGGATTATGACGAATCCTCCTCCCTCGTTCATCTGCATTATATCCAGTAACATGTTGATCTTCTTCTTCTTCGATTACGTTTATGGGCGGACGTAAAGCAGCAAAGGGTGCATTCCACCCACTGACGTGGAGTGTGAACTGAGGCGACTACTTGCGATTCCAAAAAAATATATACAAAATTGAAATCTAATTCTATGAATCAGCCCGGTTGTAACGTATGACAAATTTCATGCCTCTTCATGCCCTGATGATTTCGTCAAAATTTTGTGAACTTTAAGTTCCTCTCAATGTTCCTCTTTCTCTCCAATATTTGCTACAATCATTATTTACGTGCAAAGCAGTTTCTACTTCCCCACAAAATGAACACCTTCCGGATTCACGTTTTTTTTCATTTATTTAAATAATATACGGCGTGCTATTTAATCATGTGACCAAGTAGTCTGGCTATAACCTTCTCCACCTTCCTGTCTCCAGCCCTTGAACTCCTAACCAGTGGGTTAATGGCAAATAATTGCCGAGCCTTGCTTTATCTGTTGCACTCATGTTGCCACCTCTTTTTAAAATGATTTTTAATTAGCCCTTTAGATTGTGACTAGCTGGTACTGATCCTATTTTTGTACAGTCTATTTACTGCTCTGAAATTGTAGGCTATTTCACAGTGCAAAGTCCTTTTAGTGCACATATTTAACCAGCCAAGCATGTTTTTGACATACGAAAATGCTAAGTTACTCACACATAAAACACTGTCAGTAAGTCATAAATTCAAGCTGGCAAAATCCAGTCCTGTCGTTGAAAGTATTGATATCAAAATTAGGCTAAGTTACAAGAAACAATATTGGCTATCTTAGCTCAGAAATTAAACAAGCTATATTAAAGCAATGCTAATCAATGTTTCTAAGATTCTTTCAAGTAACTTGGCCCTGTGTTGTGTATAAGCAGACAGTACATTAATGGGGCAAATATGTCTGGATAGGTTAGTAAGATTCTATATTTATTCAACAGGCCTCAATATTTCTAATATCCAAGAAATATCCAAGAACTTGTACTTTTGTATTTTAAAAAAATTAACTTCACAACCAAGTATAATGATTACATTACATTTATTTGGCAGACGCTTTTATCCAAAGCGACGTACAAAAAGTGCATTTCATGGTCATAGACAACTGCTAAACACAGGTTCAGTAAGGTACAATACTTATTTTGTACAGCTATTTCTAGCCAAGAACACAGTTTAGTTCACACAGTAAACATTATTCAGACCTAACCTCTGCAAAGCCAACTAGGCAGAAGAATAAGCTACAGTATTAGGACAAATACAAATGACCAAAAAGTGCTGGGATGGGGCAACATGTAACAAGTGTCATGAAAAAAAAAAAGATATCCTTTCTGGAGCGTAAGTATACATCAGCGGTTTCATACATTCATTGAAATGTCTACTTCCATGAGGCATTTTTTTATTTGACACTGATGTGAAAAAAGTTTGAATGACCACATTGTCTGCAGATGGTAAGATGAAAAAACACAGGGCCAAGTTACTTTAAATAATTTAGGAAACATTTGGTAGCATTGCTTTGGAATACAGCTTGTTTAATTTGTGTGAGCTAAAATAGCCAATACTGTTTCTTGTAACTTGGCCTAATTTTGATATCAGTAGCCTACTTTAATGGCAGGCCTAGAATTTGCAAGCTTGAATTAATGACTTATAGAAAGGTGTTTTCTATGTGTGAGTAACTTCGCATTTTTGTAGGTTAAAAACGTGTTTTTGTTCATTTCTTTTTGTACTGTGTTTGCTATGAATAAATGATCATAGCTAGATGATAATACATACCGGTTCGAATCGCAATGCAGATTTAGGCGATACCTTTTGGAGTCGTCTGTACACTCGGGCTGTCGACTCGTTAGCAAGGTAGCTAACGTTAAACTGTTAAAATGGCAGAAGCTAACTCTAAAGGGTGGGTGTATTTTATTTGGATTTCAGAAGTATAAATGAGTTTCCCGCAAAGATTATGCAGTTACAAAATCAGTAGTTTCCATTTTTTTGATAATTATTAGATAGCAAGCAAGCCAATGTAAGGACTTACAGAAACCTGCCTGAGTCCAAGGGGGGATTTGAACATGGGCGTGTATCAGATGTTTTTAATGGTTGGCGTAGGTAAATATCCAATGGGCAGACATATTCATAGAAACATTTTCATTCTGCCTAATTGGCACCCGTGTTATCAAAGATAATGCAGGCTATGCCGTACTGTACCCGATCGCATGCAGTATCGTCTTAGATAGTCATCTCCGAAATATTCCACCACCTTCAACATCATCATTATAGTTTCAAAAAACATATCTGAAAAATAATTAATCTGTCCCAAGTGTGTTATGCCAATGTATGTATTTTAATTACGTGATTTCTACTCATATCATCTCAATGGTATATAATATAGGCTGCGTTCTCGTAACTTCCTGCCACAAGCGAATTCGGCTCGTTTCCTCAACCCTGCGCTGCATGTCAAATCTAGCCAACTCGAAACTAATCTCAATCGAGATATACAAGAACTAATCTCTCACCATGCTTTCTCTTGTAAATTCTACGCATGCGCCCCGAAAGCCCAAAAAACCTTAGTAAACAGCTCGGTAAACAGCTCTTATAATTTGTCGCTCGACACACATGCGCAGTTGCCAATGAGGATGCAAAGATATGACGTCAGAGCATTTTTTGGGAAATCAAAACATCTATATCTTTTTGTGCTAGGGAAAATCGGACCTCGGAAAAAAAATGAAATTAATCATTTTTTAAAACTGTTCACAGAATGAAACCTCATTATATATAATTCCAGTCAAATATGAATGGAGTCCAAAGGCAAACAGGGTTTTGAGCAAAAATTCAGGTATCACTAGGGGGCGGCTTCATATCCGGTGGCGAAACAGAGCTTGAAAGCTGGCCCCTTGACCACAAGGGGTCACTCTAGAGTTAGTTGACAAAGATAATGATGGCGCTTGCTTAAGTAAAGCGCGCTGAAGACGACACGGAGACGAAATTAGAACTTTGTGCTGTCAGGAAAAGGAGTCTTCTTCACGACCCATGTACTTAATTGTACATAGCCAGGGAAACTACTTGCCAAAGTCAGAAACTAAGGGATTTAGCTACATAGGAAGCTAGTCTATTCACATTGCCAAGAGTTATTTTTATGCAACGCCGTGACGGAGAAATTAACGTTAAGCTAGTTAGCTAGCAAGGCTAGCTGATTTTTTTGAGCTACTAACGGATCCTTGATCTGAGGATTCAGTCGGTATTTTTGAGCTTGGGGACAACGGGGCTTACCGTCCCTCAACGTTCACCTTTCCGGCAAAGGTGCTGTCTTGCAGCCGTCTCACCCCCGACTGGGGCTGCAGCTCGGCGAACTGGGTGAAACTCGTAACGCTGCCCGGTGAGGCCTTGCTTGGGCGACAATGTTCGAAATAATGGCTGAGCATCAAGGTAAGGATTTATAAACTTGGCATGCAATGTTGCTAGCTTATTTGGGTTTATTATAATCTGACACAATATGCTAAAAATAAAGGTTATGACCGAAATGGTATTTAGCGAAGACAATTTTATGTTTAGATTTACCTTCATCCTCGAGCAAAAAGTTGGTAACAATTGCTAGCTAAGTAGCACAAACGTTAGCTTGGTTTTTTTCTATGAATAACATTGGCTAATTCAAAACCTAGCTAGTCGTGAAGAAGCATTGCCACTAGCCAGCTTGTCAGCGGTCTTATGATTATTGCTAACTAGTCTAACTACAGTAACTATGCTTCGACAGTGTTTTAAACTCTGACTACCTGGTGAATGTTGGCTGATTAATTTAGACTACTTAGACATTTGTAGAGTGACTGCCTTTGGCGTAAGATAGCTAGCTAGCAAAGTTGTTCACTAGCAACAGTTGGCTTGGTTGCAGATGTCAGTTAGTCTCTAAAGATGAAAATCGTTTAGTAACTCTTTTGTGAGCTAGGAGTAATTCTAACATGTTTATATGCCACCTACGTTAACTTTTCTAAGACCAAACCAGTTCCTATTAACTAATACCTTTGGTCACCTAGCCTATAGGTCTAATGTTTGGTACCGCTAGCTATCTGCTGGTCCGTTAGCTAATTGGCTTGGTAATTCAACGAATAAGCAAATACTAAGTTGGTGTTAGTCTAATGGTAAATTATTAACTGGTTACTGTTTTATCGAGAAGAAGGATGTTAACATTACTTGCAATATTTAATAGTGACATTAACTACATATGCGAACGGCAGAAGTTGACTAACGTTAGCTAGCTAGATAGCAATTTTAGCTAAGCCATGAGGTTGTTCGGCTTGATGTTGATCATCGCTCCACACAGCTACACCGTTAACTTGGCAACTGGTTTAACGTTACAGTTCTTATTCAGTGTTGGCTCACCAACTAGTGTACTTCGTTAGCTAAAATTTGTAACTGTTAAATTGAAACTTCACTGTTACTGATATTACCTAGCTAACTAGCTAATATATCTCGTACTTGGAAGACGCAAACGTTAAACATATGATTTTATAATGACTGTCTGTGCTAACGAGTCTTGCCGATAAGCTCGAACATGCTAACTACCGAGGTAGCTAACGTGAGCTAAGCATGGACAGTATTGCTTAGCCTTAGACTAGTCCCATCACTGAATATTTTGTTTTGTAGGAAGCTAACGTTATATAATGCTGCAATATATTTCAAAGTAACATTAGAAATTGGCTCTAGTTATAGACTAAGTAAGGTTGGGTAGCTAACGTTAGCAAATGTTTCAATGTAAATGTGACGTTTCAAGGTTGGGCTGCTTTGTTGGAACAATTTAAATTTACGTGTCCGTCTCTCCCAACAGATACAATATTGAAATGCAAAACGGAGCCTCTGGTAAGTTCACTCCTTACGTTGTCAGTTGTGCAAGCTTGATTTTGGGATTCGAAAGCATAAACTAACTAAATGCTTGTTAGTTTAGCTTGTTGGCTAGCTAGTCTAGCTCAGCTGCAATAGCCGCTACATTTAGTGACCGCATGTTTTTTTCTGATACCTCATTCTAAACTTAGTGGGGCAGTTTTTCACGTGGAAAAAACGAAACATTTGCAGCTATAACGATCAGTGACTAATACTAGGGGATAGAGGATCTTATGTATTGGTCAGTGCATTGTAATGTGTATATTTTTTTATTCCGTATCGTTACGGTTTGGAGAGCCGATTCATCATTCATTTATTTCCGTCGCTAGATACTTTACTTGCGCACTGAATCAAGTGTAACGGTAAATGAAATGGACAAACGGGCCGCCGAATCGCTCGGTTGCGTCTATGAGCACGTTGTTGATTGGTGCGCATATTGCTTCCAAGTGGTTGAGATGTCCGGGACACTATAGTGCCGAATGAAAGAATGTATACAGTAAGATTAAACAAAAACATCAGGGGGAAACCCATAAGAAAATTAAGTATCACCACATTGTCCACAATTTAAATGTATTTTCAATTTGAGTTGAAGGCAGTTTTGTGTTTTAAAAAGCACTTTTTTTGAGGAGCATGCTCATCAACTGACTCTTATATTCATCAGCGATTTGATTTGTAGTTTACAGGTAGTACATTGGCCTGTAGACCACCTACCCTTCTATCATTTGCCATATTCAGTAGAATGAATAAAACTTTTGTATTCTGAATACTTCTACAGTTATTCCATCCCACCAAAGTTGTGCCATCCCCTATGTACTTGCTTTAGAATATGTTTATGGTAAAGAATTAAATGTTACAACAGCCACGGACACCAGTTTGTTTATTACTGAAACGTGGCTGTAGTTGTCAAGCAGTTGGATTTTTATCAGACAGAGGAACCATCGCTCATTATTGCTCTGCTTCTTCATCTTGCTGTGTTCAGGCTATCAGCCATTCAGTAGATCAGTGGAGTTTGAAATATTTGACTTGTTATTTAACGCATAATGCATTAGTTGACATGCAGCAAATTCCATACCCATGGTATCTGTTTAGTTTTGCTGTGAAATGACCCTTTTTTAATTTCACAAGTCTATCTACAGATACAAGTTGCTTCAAAAGTTCAGCTCTCTCTTACAATGACTGGAAAAGCAGGGACCCCAGTCATCTCTCTGGGAATATGTTAGAATTATAGTGGGATTGTATGAAAGCTGAATATAGCTTGGATACTACTGGACAATGAATATAACAATATTAAAAGGGATATGAAGCAGTTGGTCATATGATTGGATCATTTGCTTTTTACCTTGGATAAGGTCCTGCATTTGAATCTGGAATTAACCCCTATTTTCCAGAAAAATATTTTTGCAGCTGCTAGCTTGTTCCCAAGATGGCTGTGCCCTAATACTAGTAGCTGCAGAAAAAGTGAACTTTTAGTTTTGTAGCGCATATGGCTCGATTACAGATTTGAATGCAGGACCATATATTATCTAAGGTAAAAGCAAATGGACCAGAGTCATATTACCGAGTGCTTCACATCCTCTGTAAGAGGTTATGTGTGTAGGTGCTATGATCGCTTGCTCTGATTTCAGCCCCCAGAGAGGAGAAAGAGGACAGTGGAGGATTTCAACAAGTTCTGCAGTTTTGTCCTTTCCTATGCGGGCTACATCCCTTCTCCAAAAGAGGTGAGTAATCCTGTAATTTTGTATATTTAAATAATCTTGCCTCCCATTATTGCAGATTGCTTAGTTTGGCTACGTTCAGATTACAGGCTGAAGTGGCCCAAATCTGATTTCTTTGCCTGCACGTGACACAGATCTGATTGTTTTTGAGCTCTGTGAACACAAATGTCAGATCTTTTCATATCAGATTTGGGCCACTTTTGTATGTGTTTCTAGATTGGATGCATATTCGATCTGTGACCATTAGACTGCTTTAAGAACTGTCCGATTGGAATTCATGCATTTTTTTAATGTCACACTTCACTACGCAGGTGCAGACACATCTGTGCACATAATTCCCAACATTAGCTGCTAATTCAGCTAAAGCTATCCCTTTTGCCTTCCTTCGCCTTCCCGCTCTCCTCCTCAACAGCTGATGAAGTGATAGATTGGATCCAAGTAAAAAAATTGGAATTGGCCATTAAGTCCTGTCATGTGGACATAGCCCTAGTTTAGCTCTAGTTTGTGTCTTTCTGGATGAGTTGTTGCTGCATCCTTGGATAAATTTTGGCAGGCCAGCCACTCCTGGTAAGATTCACTGCTGTTACAAGTGTTCTTCAACTGGAGATAATTGCCCTCACTGTTTTGGGTGAGTTTGTTTCGGAGAATTATCTTGTAGTTTCAAATGCTCACTTGTCTCCCTCTGAAATTACTTACAACATGTTTTTGAGGAGAAAGTGTAAATAAGGGAACACTTTATTTCTGTCGATAATTGGGTTTTGCGGAGAGAGGAACATGTATATTACCTTATAGATGCAGTACCTCTCTCTCTCTCTCTCTCTCTCTCTCTCTCTCTCAGGAAAGTCCTTGGTCTCCAGCCTCCTCCAGCTCCCCACATGGCTCTGGGACCTCAGGAGAGCTGGGCAGTAGCAGTGTGGGGGCTAGTTGGGGAGATGGAAGCTCAGACCTCCGCACCATCCACACATTTGTGCGCAAAGCCCGCGCAAACAAAGGCAAGAGCCTGCGTCGCCTGCACTCAGACGGATCCCTGCTGGACAAGATGCGCCTCAAGGACTCCCTGTATGAGGGCCAGGCAGGAAGCAAAATGGATCGAAAGAAGGACAAAAAGCTGAAAAAGTTATCCTTGGGTGCGGGAGGGAGCAATGGGGGCAGCAGTAACGGGGGAGAAAAACGAGCTCGGATCAAACGTAGCAAGAACCCCAAACTTCCCAAATCCCTCAAGAAACTGAAGAGCTCTCCTCGGAGCGAGACGGACTCTGAGACTGGCCCCACCCAGAGGGAGGAGCACAGTGTAGGGGTTGAGCTCACAGAGCAGTGTGTGCCGCCTCAGGGGATGGAACTGGCCGAGAGGTTGAAGGAGGAATCGACCAGGGAGGCAGAGATGAGCTCGAGTGAGGGGGAGACCTGGATTGCAGATGAGGACATCATGGTGGAGTCAGGTGAGTGGTCATTTCATACTTGTACTGGTGGTGGAATATAGTGTACAGTTTTTTTTGTAATGAAAATGTTAGTCTTGACAGCAAAGACCAACATTGGCTACAATTTTGTCTAGTGGTAAATATCACATTACAAGAAAGCATGTTCACATTTTTTTCTTCTAATGCTACTTTCCTTCCTATGTATGTAGGTGATGACTCCTGGGACTTGATCACCTGTTACTGTGGGAAGCCTTTTGCTGGACGTCCCATGATTGAGTGCAACCAGTGTGGAGTCTGGGTACATCTGTCCTGTGCAAAGATCAAGAAGTCCAACGTGCCCGACATCTTTTTTTGCCACAAGTGCAGAGACTGCCGCCTGGACCGACGATCTGGGCATAAGAAAGACCCGTAAACCCAGAACGTGAGACAGATGGAACCACCCACTCAGCACTGTCTTTTCTGTGACCGTCCCATGTTCTCCACCCCTCTATTCTGAGATACATTTTCTTTTTCTTTTTGTTGAAACAATACTCAGTTGTGCCCACAACAACTAGTTATCCCTAATCATTCACATGGATGGAAGCTGCATAGTTGGGTCTAATTAGTGAACATCTCAAACTGGCTCTATAACAGAAGTCATTTCTGTGTATTTGATAAGATTTCTTCTCCAACAAAGTACAGCCAAACTGCTGAAGGTCTGAAAAGCTGCCAGTGGAAATTGATAGATGGAATGAAAGTGGAACATCAACTTTACAACCACAGTGCTTATCCCAGGTAGCATGTCCTCGCTAGCTGACAAGTAAACCTTTTAACTTCTTTATGGATAAACCTGTTTAGTCATCTTAAGTTAAATCAGAGTTTTGTATCGTGGTTACTCAGATTGTCATTGGATATGGTGTGCCTTTTTGAATAAAATTGTGTTCTATTCAGCAGGGTGTAAAAATGAAGGACCAGAAAATCATAGAAGGGCTGCTTTGTTCAATTAAGCCTTCATAAGAAAGATGTTTCTGTGTGGTTTCCCTCCAGGACGTGAATGAGAAGGGGCTTTCTTCCTTTCTTCCTTAGAAGATCAGTCTTGTGTGCTACCCTTGTGCTTACAACATACTTTTTACTTGCACTCCAAAAACCACCTCTACAGACGGTGAAGCTGTCACTAGAGAAATCTTACAATGTCCCCTTAAAAAACCACGTGGGGACCTGAATTGCTTTTCAGTTTTCTTCACACCTACAATGATATTAGGCTAGTGGGGGGATGATTTTTAAGATTGTGTTCTCCCAGATTCTCTGAATCTGTTTGACAGCTCTGTGACGCAAATGAAATCATTTTTTAAAAACAGTTAAATGGTTTGTTTCATGAATTCCAGTCAAAGGAGGGACTCCGCCCCTGACCAGCATTTTGTTGAGTGGTGAGTTAGCATTGTAGTGGTACTCTCTCACTCATGACGTGTCTGTTAGGGTGTTTGTGAATTAACCAACTAGGATGTCCTGCTTCAGCAGAGCATGAAGGTGTACATGGATCTTTGTATCAAACTATTATGTAAGATCTCCCGTGATGTGAGCATCTGCACTTAAAAACCCAAGATCAGATTTCTCTTGTGTACGGTGTTACTGTGTATTGTGTTTGAAGCAACTGCCATGGGGTTCTCTGTGTCTTGGGTCTGTAATCCAGTCTGTAACCCGGACATTTATCAGTTTATTGTGTTTATTGTTATGCATAATTACAGGTTTTCTCTGCCATAGAACGTCACTGTCCACTAGTCATTTTATACTCTTGAGATGGGTGCAGCAATGTCAGCAGTTTTTCAAGTCAACACGGAAAGGTGCCACTACTCAAAAAGATGCAGCTCAGTGACTCCTTTATGGAGCTCCGTTAAAGTGGGAATATGCTACTTGTTTTCTGAATAGTTTTGTGGTTGCTCAAAGTAACCCTGTAATTGAATCTCCTATATTCCTGCAAAGTTGAAATAGGATTCCAGGTTCAAACTGGCAGTTGGAAGGTTATTTTTTGTGTTAACAAGAATCCGCTGCTTTTGGAGGGCTGTGTGGATTTTGAGGTGGTTGGTTGAAGGGAAGGTCGGGAGGGATCCTCCTAATGTTGTGGCTCTTTTATTAGTTGCTGCAATTGATTACTTGATGGCTGTAATTTATTTTTTCCCATGTCTTTTTTTTTTTTTTTTTTTTTTTTTTTTTTTTTTAATGATTCATCCTGTAAAGCTGGTGGATGTCTCCCAAAAACAGTTTAAGACAAATGAGGCACTATAACGAGCCCCATTTTGATTGTTTCTCCTTTATTTTTTTGTGTACAGAAAGTCAGTTGATGCCAGAGGTTTGTGGCTTAATCTTTTCGTTTTCTGTTTTTTGGTTTACATTTTTTTTTGGTTGAGGGGGAAGTCAGGTTTAGTGCCCAAAAAGGAACCCCACTCTCACCGCCATTTCCCCCCTCACCCTGTATATATCCTGCCTTTCTGATAATTGTATATATGTGAAGGTAAAAAGATAAAAGCCAAGCAAATGTTATATTTTCAGCATCTGATATTGTTTTCTTTAGTATCTGTAGCTTGATAAATAAACTTTTTTGGGGAGTTGTTGGGACTTGGACTGCTTACATTATACATACACTTCAACATTTTTTTATTGAAGTATTTCATAGTACAACTGCTATTGAAGTTACATGCATTTATTGGAGAAAAACAAGTTTCCTGGCATATGATCACTGCCTGGACATACACATACATGTCACTACAGAAAGCATTGGTCATAATAAATAATACACAGTTTAACTTAAGCTGCCTTTTACTTACAGGAGATCTACATTTCATTTGTCCTGTCTGGTTTATTCCCAGTTGGAGAAAGAAAGTACAGAATCAGAATGTGGTCTGCCTTTCCAGTTGGTTAATAAATGGCGGCAATGACAC
Source organism: Anguilla anguilla (assembly GCF_013347855.1). NCBI lineage: Eukaryota > Metazoa > Chordata > Actinopteri > Anguilliformes > Anguillidae > Anguilla > Anguilla anguilla. The sequence goes on along the minus strand of NC_049203.1, from coordinate 57,135,553 downwards.
AGGAACAGACACAAAAGTTCATCACCCAAAGAAAGGTTTGTCAGAATTCTGCCTCCAAGTGACCCATGAAGGGATGAGATGTGATGCTTTCCTCTTATTCGGTATAATACTCCCAGTGTTCATCTGGTTCGTCCTGCAACACGTAGATTTGCTGATCAGATACAGCGGCACCAAGTAAAGGGTTGCAATAGGAGGCAATCAATGTGTATATATGTGTGAAGTAACTCGTTTTGAAGCTTGTGATTTCCCTCAGTGACCACGGATGATTTACCACAAAAATGTTTTTGAGAGATTTTCAGTAGTGCATGGTAAACATGAGTTTTGGAGTGAAAAACATTTTCTGGTTTGTTTCATTTCACTTAGATTTCTTTGAATGCATATTTCACTTTGTTTTTTATGTCTTCATATTACTACTGGGCAAATTAAAACTACTGACATAAAACTTCCACTGAACTCCAGCACACACTCTGCTCTTACTTTTTTGCTCCTGAGGTTGGATAGAAGCGAGCCACCAATCGTGTCGAGCGGGGCAGTGACTCTTCTCCTATGAGGAGAAAGGGAATTCGCTTTGTGTGAGTTGCAATTATGAATGTGGAAACTGGAAAACATGCACATAGCATTTGACTGTAATCTCAACTTTTTATAGCCAAATAAAACATTATTCGATTCCTCTCACCTCTTGTCCTTGGGTTTGCGACGGGGGGCCGTGTTGTGGTGGGGGACAGACAGGCGCTCCAGGGGAGCAGGGAAAGAGTAAGGTTGGGAATGGTGGGTCCCCCATTCCCGAGTGGCGTCTGCATTATCCCCCGGAAATGTATCCCCCAGGTCTGAAAGCTCTGACAGTTGCAGAGGGACCTCAAAGTCCAGCCAGCCAAAGTCCTGAAGAACAGCAGTGCAGCAAAATCAGTCACAAACACAGATCAAACAGTCTCTGCTTCTGAAATTACTCAGGACTGCACAAAACAAGTCTTTTATGGAGCTGAATTGTAGCTGGGGAAAGAAGGGGAAAGGGCATGCATTTAGTGATGCTGTTAGAGAGGTCTACTTTGTATAGAACTGAAAAATTAAGAAATCAATCTAAAGGTATTATGTGTTTAGTGTAACAATTCTCATATTATACAGATTAAGACAAAGATGCTATAAAGTTTGGCCACGCCTGCTAACACAATATTAATTCTTGTCCATGGAAGCATTGCGGTTAGGTGAGTTCTGTTGGCTTACCCGTTTCTGTCGCACTCTGTCAGGTAGCAGGAAGGCAGATGCCTCCTCCAAGAGTAGATGAAGGGCCAAACCAAGTAATAAAACCTTGGAATAAAACATCTGAAAAATGAAAGGCACAAAGAATGCTGTCATCCCATGAATGTCCCAAATCAGTTCAGTTCTTTGATTCATTTTATTGCCAAAAATGTTGAATACATCTTTAAATACAATTACTTTCCACTATCAAAGAAATATGAAATAGTATATAGGGACACCAAGGTCTACAAGCAGATTTTATGACACCATTTGCAGATGCATAATTTGAATCATGTACAGGCCCTATTCATGTTTCCACATTAAAATCGAAGGAAACCAGCAAAGGCAAAAATACAGCATGATGAAACAGTTCATTGACAGAACAATAAAGGCTGGCTTACCATGATTGTTTTCTCTTCACTAATCAATGGGCGAGAGAACACAGGTTCTGCTTATTGCTGATGTAGCTGAATCAAGTACCTGTGTGTTGGTGTTGTTTGATTATCTTCTCTCTACCCAGTGTACGAGTGCAGGGTTTTTGTAGACCTGTAACTGGGGTGGGTTTATATACGAGTAGGATGGTTGGGTGTTTATCCTAGGGGTGTGTGTGACTATGTGACTACAGACACTGCAATTATAGTTCATGCCCAGTCTGCCATAGCTGAACTTGGGGTCAAAGCTTTTAGACCATTTAGGATTTGACAACAGTCCCCCCCCTCCCTATTAGTCAAGGAAAGAACAAAGATGAGGACATGATTAGATCATCATCGTGGATGTAGAAGTACATTGTTTACACTTCTATGATGAATCTGGATTAAAACAGACTGAGGTAGCAGTCTTGTCCTATGGAAACACACGGTAACAATGTGAGTGAAATGGGTAAATTGGAAACAATTTTTTTTTTCAGTTTTATGGTCACCTGGCCTAAAGGTTGAGTAGTCCCCAAGTTTGCATTGACTTCAATTTAAAAAATCTACCTATGTTGCCTTTTCCCAATGGACATGAAGCAAGAAAACTGAAGCCACTTTACTATAGTGGATGCTACTTTACATAGACATTAATTGTTTGCCAATAAGTCACACTGTATATAACATTAATCATTTCTCAATATAGGGTATGCCTAAAACCTACACAAACCTACCAATGAAGACAGGAGTCCAACCTTAACTTAGACATTGCAGATGTTTAGTTGGAAACTGTGTGTGTGTCAGAGACAGATACAGATGAGTCTGCACTATGTGTGTGGGCATCTGGAACAGTTAACTATCTTGTTTCGCCCAGTTTGAAAACTGCAAGGCCACCCAAGCCCTGCTGAATACTGGGGTGGGGGCTAACCAAGAGCTTACCAGCAGTTCGACACGTTTTCACTTTTCCCCTTTTCCTCCCAGTCCTAATTAACTCTATTTCTGGCCCAGGAGATGCCCAAACATAGTGGCACTGCTGACAGATAGCTTGCTTGAAAATAAACCATCTCCCTCATTCATCACTGCTGCACAAAAGTCTGCCCCACCCGCCTTGGAGTCTGTCAGCAGGGGCAGTGACCAGATAGCCAGTGCTGATTACATTGATTATCAGAGAGGCATCGTGTGTGCTGGTGGCCGCCGTGTGTATGCCGCCAGGCTCATTTCCCGCCCCTATTCTGCGTGCAGCCCTATAAGTACCCAGGATCAGCGCTCAAGCCAAATTTAGAACAAGCTCCCCAAAATCACAGAGTGCCGAGCTCTGTGCCTGTCACTTCAGGAAAACCACTGCTGCAGCACTTGTTGCAATTTATTCCAATATGTACAATAAATTGGTTTTGACTGACATGATGAAAATTGCTGATAAACTGAATATTGATCTTGATTTAACATCTCATAACAGTTATATGCTTTTAGTCTATTAGAATAAGTCTACTTTTGTTGTTCAATACTAAAGAGTAACACATAATTACTGCATTGTGTATGACAGGTTTGTCTAAGCAATTAAAATGAACACACATAAACTTGTAGTATGAGAAATAATCAGCCTGAAAATGGAATCATGTGTGTATTAAAGCAGCACAACACTTGGATTTCTTGGAGTAGGCTTGCCAAATAGTGATTATATACTGTGAGCGCAATAATGTTTGCGACAAAGACATATTTTTTCTTGATTTGGCTCTGTACTCCAGAATTTTAGATATGTAATCAAACAATTCACAGGTGGTTAAATTGCAGATCCTCAGATTTTATTAAAGGGTATTTTTTATACATTTTTGTTTGCCTATGTCGAAATTACAGCACTTTTTATACATTGTTTATACATTTCAGGGTGCCATAATGTCAGGTGTGTTCAGTTTTTTTAATAATACATTTATATACAAAAAGAACAACACAGGCTATGGCAAAATTGATGCTATAACAGGCAGTCATAGATTTAGATTTGTGGATATTACATCTACAGTTTTATGATACTTCACAGGGAAATGCCCAAATGAATGTGCATTAGTGTCTCCCCCAGCATGTTCGCAAAAAACATTTTCACGGCTCTACAAGAGAAACCAATTGCCATCACTGAGTGGATTTAGGGACCTCTCCCTCTCCAAATAGGCTGTTTCCTTTAACAGAACTTTTTATACCCCGATTTCTTTGCAAATTTTGCAATGCACAATCACAACTGGAAGCCCATCCCATCACCACAATATCCTCCTTCAGTTCAGGAGGGTACAGAACAGCATGCAGCGAGCCTCCATTTCTTTTCACTCAGCCCACCAGCTGAGCTTTGCAGCCATTACACTGGAGGACATAACATTTTAAGCAGTAAGCGTGATATTGTGCGATGATGTGACACCCTGTTAAGTGAAATGTTGTCTGCCTGTGAGCTACATCTATGAATCACCCCAGACAGCCCTTGGACACAGTCAGCATGGGCACAATCAAGATTGATTTTGGAATGTTGGCAGCAACACGGTATTGAGAGCCAATGCTTAAAATTAAGGCAGATTTAAAGGTATCAGGTCCAAATGAATGGAACCAGGTGGCTTATGGACTAGTGCAGGAATCCAGTAGCAACATGGAGGTGGGAAAATTATATGGCAACAGTGGTAGCTTCCAGTCCAGTTTGGTAGAATGTCAGAGAGGGAGAGGAAAGCTCCATGCAGGAGGCGCTGTTAACCAGCTTTGATGAGCATGCAATGGTATGGCCAACTGTATATATGGGGCCAGCCAATTCCAGTGCAGCACAGTATCTTGGCACAAACCCAGAAGCCAAAGCAAACAGGTGGCAAAGGTCTGTAACGCTGAAATATATGAATGGTACTAGGAGTTAGGAGACAGATTGAGCTAATTTTAGAAAAGGGGCAATGCCATCAAAACTGCAGGTAGCAATCACAAGGTCTGCATTACAGGCTGTAAATGATATAGGGTCCAGCCATGAAGGCTTTGGAAACGTTATTGTGCCTTTTGGACTTATTAAATTTCCACAACAGTTAAAAGAACAAATAATAGCAGATGCTAATTTAGTTTGTCATGCTACATCAGGAACATACAATTTGTTACAGGCTAACTTTCTCCTCTCTTCCAGAATTGTAATTGTATTTTACAGAACTGGTCTAAAATAGTTATATCCCTATAGGGCAAAATTCATTAAGGTGATAATTGTCCCACAATGACAACCTATATTTTACCAATTCCCCTGCCCTTTATAAGAACCCAGTATTTGATTTCTCTAGAAAATCATGGAGGGTCGTACACCAAATAACCAGAACAAATGCAAAATTGACAGAATAGAAGACATGCAGAGCATTTCATGTTCTAATTTGAACAACTGAAGGCTAGATACAACAACTGTGACACTGAAATGTAAAAATGTATCCAACCCACACACTTTGTTATTGTAGCAGTAAAAGTAAAAAGTTAACTGCAAAGAGTTCAACACATTTTGTCATACATCTACAGTCTCCACTTAGAAGATTATCACTATGTGTTAGTGGATTCCTTGTATGTTTACATTTATGCATTTAGCACTTGCTCTTATCCATAGTTACTTACATGTGTGCATAAAAAGAAGAGCTGAAATAATGGAAATACTGTCATTCATACTCATTGGACTGACTGATAAGTTAGAATAGTTCTTGGCAGAAGTTATACCACATGTAAGGTAGTGAAAATGTTAAAGACTCAGATGCATTACATAACAGGCATTTTGCAGACACTCTTATCCAGAGCGACTTACACAGCTTTTTACATAGCATCCATTTATACAGTTGGATATATACTGAAGCAAAGCAGGTTAAGTACCTTGCTCAAGAGTACAACTGCAGTGTCCTACCTGGGAATTGAACCTGTGACCTTTAGGTTACAAGACCAGTTCCTTACCTATTATAGTACACAGCCTGCATTATAGCTGCACAAGATTTTTGTCAGGTGGGAATATATAGTACAATATGCTGATCATTGTCAGAATGTTCCTCTGCTTAAATTAGTCTTGTGTCACTGGCCTGCAAGTGGTATAGTCATCTGGTGGTCTGTTGTCCCCTTTGTTCTGTTTTTAGGCATTTAGCTAAAGTGGATTATAAAAGGTACAAACACCACTAGAGCTAGAGATAGGCAGAGTTACACAGAAATCTGTGTCAAATTTGAGGTCCGTGCCACAAAAGCTGCAAAATTAAAGGTGAGGAGTGTTTGTGCAAGTTTGTAAATAGAAAAATTAATTGAGGTGATCAGGTCTTTGTGGTGGAGACTGAAAGGAAGGACTGAAGGAGCTGCTGGCAGAGGGGCCATGATGGAAAGCTGAAAAAAAACCTGAAATATAGATTGGGTGGGGCATGTATGAAAAACAGATATACACAGAGATGAACACCAGCTTTGGACTGTGCATTATCAATGTGATGCCCAACTGACTGAGACTCCGCAGAAGTAAAAGGACCAGTTCTACTGGTTTTTTTGTCATCCTGACCTTGAGGGCCGCTAACTTTCGTGTGACTTTTCCAAACCAAGAAGGGACACACAAATGGGCCAAATGCTTACACGTGTGAGGAGGATACACCTTTGGAAAATAATAACCACAATCACTAACTGGGAGCATCACACAATGATCCTTGTTAAGGGCTACTTCATCTAGCAGAAATTCACACAGCCGATGAGTTTGCCATTCAGTCAGTCACAAGAAAAAAGACCCAAAAAGAAAACCCTGTGCCTGTGAATTTGTGTCTAAAGGATATCTGCCACCATCTTGCCAGGGAGATACTGACTTAGTTGGAGGGGCATCAGCTGTTACCCTCTTAAAGGCCTACAGCCTTAGAAAACTAGTTCTGGGTGTTCTCAATGTCTGCCTATATTTTGCCCAAAAGTGCTTAAGCACTACATGGTCATTCAAACCATTCTTGAGTATCTGAAGTTTTGCAATGCATCTATTTTAGAGTTGTCCCTCCTTGGGTGCTGTAGGTTTCTGCAAAATCTTTAGTGTTAAGGATTGCTTTCCTCAACTTCAACTAGCTTGGAAGGGGCAGGTAGGTTTTCTAGTATTGGGTAGAAAGGCTACTGGTGCAGTTGACCCTCAGAGGGAGATAAGCGGTGATCGCACGCTGTATCTACAAGTCTGTACTGAACAAACACTGCCCTCTAGCGGATTTGAATGGAGATTTTGCAAAAACATACGACAGCCAAAGAGTTGACTTTAAATTAGATCCGTTGCAAAAAAAAACATTTGCATCACTATTGAGCAAAAAACTAGAAATAAAACCTAATATTTCAAATAATTGCCACCGACTTACCGTTAACTAAATAGAAATTACAATACGATAGTTAAGTGATGTAGCCTATTTTAGATCGCAGAATTGAACATTGCATGTTATTAATTTTATTCGCATATTCTTTAAAAACAGATAGAAGAGGAACAATTCACTTTACACTCCGGGTGGAAAGCGAACGCTGGAAAGTGGAAAAATGGAAAGCTGGGTAGCCAATTGGTAGCCGAAAGTCTTATGACTCATAGCAGGAGGAGTGGAGAAAGCAGAAAAGAAACTTAGCTGGGAGAGGTGTGGTGTGTGTGCGTGTGAAAACGAGAGACTAAAAAAAAAAAAAAAACCCCAGATCATATCATATACACAGTCTACTAGGCTACATGCTGTCACGCCCGAATAGTTCATTGGAAGGTTACGTATATATATACAACGTATTTCTCATTTCCATAAAGTTGTTTTCCTGGTTGTTATCAAGAAAAGACTGTTCGAATTTGCCAAACGGTAAGAAAACGAGAAACATCTTCTTTTTTTTATTTGGGGCGAAGACTTGCCTTTTACACCGTTTCCCTCCTAAACAAGTTTGGATGGGGATTGGGGTTGTGAGGACTGTGGAGATTCACAAGTGTAGTGCGCAGTATACAAATCATGTAGCTATAATTCATGTAAATGGTAGTCTACATGTTTCTCGTTACTTTACAGTGTATTACACTTTATGTTACTCAGTATTTACATACACTTATCATTGTTTGCGACTTATCGAGGAAAGTGGCCACTTATCACGACTAACTGACGTTCTACGAATATGAACTTCAGAAATGAAACGACCAAAGCAGCTACAACCGAATTTGCGGTAACAAAGACAGAAACTGTTTTTGAGAGCCAATTAAATTAAGGAGGGAATGGTTTACTAAGGCCTTAAATTTGGGTCGCTCGCAGATTTAAACTTTTTCTTATTATTTGCTGATATTATTTGGTTTTGCTACTGTAGTGTTTTGACTGCAGTCATTCCATGTACATTAAGCGTATTGTGAAGTAAACACGATTCATCTAGAATCGTGTACAGCTGCATGAAATGTGTGTCTCGTTAGCAGTTATCCAATTTTAGCTCTTAGAATTTTGCGTTTATTTTTACATTTCCGATGAAACTGTTGAAGAATGCAATGTTGTTATCTTCACCTTTACTCTTTATAAGCAGCTTATTTGTTAAGTTTCTTGGCAGTGGACCATCTGTCGAACTTGTGGAGGTTGGGGGAAAAAACATTTCTGGCGCACGACAAACTACCTCAGTAGATACTAAGGGACATAGAACCAGAATTAAATGCAGTGAATCGGGATAAAAGACAATTTATTCAGTTTTAAGGTCGATTCGCTTTTGTTTTGCACACGCCTCGGTTTACATTACCAGATAATTGTTTACCAGTATTCAACAGCATGGAGTTTTGATTTCCTATGATTTAGGGGTGGAAACCCAAGACTGTTAGGGATACAGTTCATCCTGTGTTCTCAGTGAAACTTCATTTTCTAGTGATTAAGCTGACAAAATTAATAAAACATTTGGGTTTCCCATGCAAGTCCTGGCTATAATTACAGTGCATTGCTGGAATGGTCATGATTTTTCTATCTGTAGGCCCAGCCCAAAACTACAGGGGAATGTCGGTTGGTTCTGTAACTCTGTACTGAAGTCGAATGACTTACCCTCATATATTTTTCCACCATCCCTCACTTTCTCTTTGTCTCCATAGTAACCCTGTGACTGCAACAGAGAGGAAGTTGGACTTT